>NW_021604660.1:4946687-4952539 GCF_004785775.1 Grammomys surdaster | reverse complement strand
TTTGGTTTGGTTTGGTTTGGTTTGGTTTGGTTTGGTTTGGTTTGGTTTGGTGTGGTTTGGTTTGAGCTACAACCTCACAGTGTAGCCCAGGCTGGGGTAGAACTTAGTATGTAGCCTAGGTTGGTCACAAACTTAATAACAATCCTTTTCCCTAAGCCTCCGGGGTGATTAGATGATAGGTGTGGGCTACAAGCCTGGCTGCTTGTGTCATTTTAAGCCACAAGAATGCAACTGCAAATGGCAAAAAGTGGCCTGAATCCCACGACAGGGAGCTTGGGCCGCCTCATAAACTTCCCTCCAGTTGCTCACAGTGATCTTAGACAGTTGAAGCAAAGGTGGCTGCCGGGTACAGTGATTCTATTCTGTGGTCTTTAGAGTTAAAATAGGTCAGTCACATGGGCTCAGTTATGCTGGTCAAAGATGTAACTACCTCACACACCGAATACCTCTGATGGGAGGGATCTGTGGTAAAGAGGGGCTTGGGGCTTCATCTGTGTTTTGTTGGAAGTATTCTTTTGACTACGGAGTGTATACTTGGATATTTGAGATATTACTTGTTTTATGTGTATGCATGTGAAGTGAACTATCATCATCTATTAAAATGATATATAATGTAGAGTCCTTAGAATATTCTGTCTGTCATATTTTAGAATATACATGGTAAATTCTGGTTCTTGGCAAGGGCCCCTACAGTATTCTTTTTGTGATTAACGCCCCCTACCCCATCATTTTTCTTTTTGTTCTTACTGATTTTGTTGCTGTTTTAAAACTTTTTTTTTAATTGTTGGGAAGGGGAGTCGTGAAGGAGGACAGATGATAACTTTGTGGAATTGGTTCTCTTCCACCTTTACATGAGTTCAAGAGATACAGAGATCAGACTTGCTCAGCCAAGCACCTATACCCGCTGAGCTATCTCAATGGCCCAACATTGTTTCTTTGAGACAGGGTCTCATGTAGGACAGGCTGTAGCTGAAGATGGCCTTGAACTCCTGATCCTCCTGTGTCTACACCTGTAGTGGTTTTGAATAGGTATGGACCCCATAGACTCATGTGTTTGATGCTTGGCCTATAGGGAATGGTACTAATTGGAAGTGTGGCCTTGTTGGAGTAAGTGTGTCACTGTGGGCGTGGGCTTTGAGGTCTTTTATGCTCAAGCCACAGCCAGTGCTGCTTTCAGATCACGCTGTAGAACTCTCTGTTCCTTCAGCACCATGTCTCCCTGTATGCTGCCATGATAATGGACTAAACCTTCCTAGTGAACTTAGCCAGTCCCAGTTAAATGTTTTTTGTTATAAGATATGCCTTGGTCATGGTGTCTTTTCACAGCAATTAGACTGTAACTAAGTGTATACCAGGGGCTGGGGTGGGGTGTTGTTGTGATAGGCCTGACCTTGCTTTTGTTTGGAGGAATGTTGATTTGGGAGCTTTGGACTAGGAAAGCAGTGGAATGCTTTAAGCTTCACCTAATGAGCTATACTAGTAGAAACATGGAAGACAGTGATGCTGAGGGTGATTTGAACTGTGAGAGCCACCGGCTCAAGAGGTTCCAGAGGAGAAGAATTTTAGTATGTTGCTTAGAGATCATTCTTGTGATATTTTGGTGAAGAATGTAGCTGCTTTTTGCCCTTGTCTAAAGAGTCTGCCTGAGGCTAAAATGAAGAGATTTAGGTTATTTCCATTAGCAAAGGAAATCTCTAAAGAGCCTACTATGGACCCTGTTGTGTGGTTACTACTGTTCACTTTTATGAAAAACATTCTGATGAGAAGGAACTGAGCAAGGAAAAAGTACAAAATAGAGACTGAGAAGAAAGCAGGCACCAAAAAGTGGAATGGAGCTATGTCCTATCTTCAAGGAGATAAATAGCTTAAGAAATAGAATAAAGGGAGTGGTGACCTTGGGGGAAGACCTCACAGCTAAGATTTTATCCAATGAAAAGGAATTAAAGAACAACTGAGGTCAAGGTGTGGCGATACTCGTCTTTAATGCCTGCATTCAAGTGACAAGCAGATCTCTGAGTTCAAGATCAGTCTGATTCAAGGTTCAAGGTTTACAGAGCAACTTCAGGATAGCCAAGCAGTGAAGGAAAGCATTGAAAACAGAAAGTTGGTGAAGATGTCATTGAAAAAGGGGGACATATTCCAGCCCCAGCAAGCCCCAGAACTTGGCAGCTTTGGTCATGGCTTTAGAGACAAGGACAGAAGAAAGGGGTTATAGAATCTCCCTATACAAGGAAGGAAAGACACTGAGATCAGGTGTGTGGCAGGGGTATCCCTTCATTGTGTGAGACTGTGAAGGTGAAGATTGGATAGCCTTAGAGACTCCAAGAGGTTAGAGATGCCAGAGCCCTGAGGGGAGGGAGTAGACTAACAGGAAGTGGAACCAGTCCAAGAGAAAGAAGGATATTGCAGTCAACAAAGCCAAAAGGAATCGGAGATCTGAAGAGCATTTTCGACACAGGACATGGAGATGCAGAACTTGAAGTTTGTCCAGCTTGTTTTTGATCTTGCTTTGGTCCAGTATTTCCTCACTATCCTCCCTTCCCTCTGTTTTGATACAGTAATCCTGTATATCCTGTGCTGTTATATGTTGGAAGTATGTTTTAGCATCCTTGTCATCATGATTTTATAGGGGGTTACAGTTAGGTTGCACAAATCTAAGAAGAGACTTTGAACTTTTAAACATTGTTGAAACCGATAGTCTATGAGGACTTTTGAAGTTGTACTAAGTGCATTTTGCATTATGTTATGGCTACAAGCCTGGGGTCAGGGAGTGGAATGTGGTGGTTTGAATAGATATGGTTCTCACGTGATTGAATGCTTGGCCCATGGGGAGTGGCACTATTAGGAGGTGTGGCCTTGTTGAAGTGTTACTGTGGGGACAGGCTTTCAGTTATCTGTGGTTAAGCTATGCCCAGTGTGACATACCATCTCCTTCTGTCTGTGGATCAAAATATATAACTCTCAAAGCTCCTTCTTCAGCATTATGTCTGCCTGTATGCTGCCATGCTGCCCACCATGATAGTAATGGACTAAACCTCTGAAAATCTAAGCCAGCTCCAATTAAATGTTTTTTTGTTATGAGTTGCATTGGTCATGGTGTCTCTTCTCAGCAATAAAACCCTAAGACAACCCTCAAATGCTGGATGAAGTTCAGTTCTCACCACTATACTGAGCTTTCTTATTTATTTTTTGAAAACTATAAATACAAAATGAAAATCACTTGCACGTGTTAAAGATAAATGTGGACACTTACAACCTCTGTAATCCAGAGTAGCTCTGTACTTGGGAATATTTGGATATCTAGATTCAACAGAAAAAGTCACTTGAATACTTTTTGGTATCTTATTTAATATAGAATCAACATTAGAAGGCATGCATATTCTTGAACTGTGAGGAGGCAAGCAGTGAGTACTTGCTACCAAGTCTGAACAACTGAGCTAAGTACCTGGGACCTACGTGGTAGAACAGATTCCCACAAATTTTCCTTTGACCTCACCTGTAGGCACAATAAATAATAAAAAGGAAAAATAAAGCATATATTCTAGAGACCTTCTCCTATTTAATTACTGATTTACTTATTTTTGAATGTAGAATCTCATGTATCCAGAACTCACTCCCCTGGAACTCACTAAATAGTCCCAACATAGTCTGGGACCTGGAAATCCTGATATTCTTGACTCAAGAGCTGGGATTGTATGTGTGACCCCCCACCCCACCCCCATCCACCATACCCATTTATGCAGTTTTGGGGACTGACCCTGGGGCTTCTGTATACTTCACTATACTCACCAAGCCATATCCCCAGCTTGCTTATATGCTGCTTGCCTGCCTGCCTGCTCTCCTCCTCTATCTCCTCATCTCCTTCTCCTCCAGTTGTTCTTCAGACTATTGAAGGCACATCTCACTGAGATGTCAGGCTGGCCTTGAGCTCTCAGTGGTCCTCCTTTAGCCTCATAAGTGCTAAGTTACAGGCCCATTTCATCATATCTGGTTAAGATTTCTTAATTAGTTCTCAATTGGAGGAACAGCAGGTTGATCTCTCAGAGAACCTGAGTTCTGTCCCCAGCTCCACACAGCTGCTCAAACTCTAGTTTGAGGTGATCAGATGCCCTCTTCTGGACGCCACAGGCACCACGAATTCATGTGGTGCACATACATACATGCAAGCAAAAACATTCATATACATAAAATAAAAAATAAATATTTAGTACACGTTGTTTTAGAGGGTTTTTTTGCTATACAACAGTTTTTCCCTATAATTTCATCCATAAAATTAAGAAACTTCTTGCACTTTATTATTTTTTTTAACTTTGGGTAATGTTTCCAAAGATTTGTAACTTAGTAATAACATCAGTGGGAAAAGTCTTGCTTTTGAATGTCAAATCACATAGTTCAAATTTTATCATTTTTAGAACTCTTAAAGACCAAAAGTTCACTTCTCCACACTGGCCCTTTAACTCCAGAAGCTCCATTATGGCTTCTCTGTACATCTCAGTGTGAGAGAGTCATCCACGTCACCAGTGTATTCTGCAGAATTCTGGTCCCAGGAGATGCTCAATGAAGAAAGAGTTCCCTGGGAAATAGTCCAGGCTGCTGCGCCCATTAGGGCTTCACTGAGCAAGGGCCTTTGGATGTGTGTGGTAAAGTGGAAGGAGGGATTCTGCAAGCTAGTTTATCTCAGTGCTGGGATTCCATATATATGCTACCATGCACGCCCAGCTTGACTTCCTAATGCATGGCTGTTGCTATTCTTGTTTTTGTTTTGTTTGTTTTGAGACACAGTCTGGCCTTGCTATGTAGCCCAATCTGGCCTTGTACTCTTCAGAAATGATGGTATGACCTCAATATAAATGCCCCAAATACTAGAACCAGAGATACTAGTACTTTTGGGCTATGCTGACGGGGCATTAAGTAGGCGCTAGATAAGTACTGGGGAGTGTATTCTAATCTGACTTTGTCAGCAGTTTAAAGCCTTAAGCACACACAGTCTCATTTCTCTGTAACCACACCTTGTAATTTAAAGATGAAGAAAATCGATACACAGACATGGGTGACTTCTCCGTTGAGATCATATAGCCAGTGAATAATGCATTTGGAGCACTCACCTAATTTCGTGTGTGTGTGTGTGTGTGTGTGTGTGTGTATCACATGCTGGCTTTTGAGTGTCAAATCACATAGTTCAATCTCAGTATCATTTTTAGAGCTCTTTTTCCCCCTTCCCGTCTCCCTCTGGTATTTATTTATTTATTTATTTATTTATTTATTTATTTATTATCTGTAAGTACACTGCAGCCCATAAGAGGGCATCAGATCTCATACGGATGGCGGATAGTTGTGAGCCACCATGGCACACATGTGGTTTCTGGGATTTGAACTCATGACCTCCAGAAAAACAGTCTTAACTGCTGAGCCATCTCACCAGCCCCATTTTTAGAGCTCTTAAAACCCAAAAGTTCACTTCTCCACACTGGCCCTTTAACCCCACTGGCTCAGTGGGTTAAATCCTTGGAATCCACATGGTAGATGGAGAACTCCCACAAGTTGTCTCCTGGCTTCCACATGTGCTCACATACAAATAAATAAATATAAATAAATAAATAAATGTAATATTGATTTTTTTGGGGGGCGGATGTTTCTGTTCCTTTGAGGTACGGTCTAGTCTGGCCTTGAACTGAACAAACGACCTTAGTCTTCTGAGTGCTGGGATTATAGGTACGTGCCACCAGACATGCCCAGCTATTTTGGTTTTTTGTTTTTAATTTAAAGATGTATTTTAGGTACCTTTATTTATGTGTACTGTTCCTTTCTCTCTCTCTCTCTCTCTCTCTCTCTCTCTCTCTCTCTCTCTCTCT
>NW_021604660.1:4935419-4946677 GCF_004785775.1 Grammomys surdaster | reverse complement strand
TCTCTCTCTCTCTCTCTCTCTCTCTCTCTCTCTCTCTCTCTCTCTCTGTGTGTGTGTGTGTGTGTGTGTGTGGTGCCTGTGGAGGCAGGAAGAGGTGGAGGAGCCTCTGGAACTGCAGTTGCCCGGAGCCATCTGATATGGGTGCAGAAACCAAGCTGGGGTCCTCTAGAAAAGCAGCAAGTACTTTTAACTGCTCGATCCCCTCTCCCTCTAGCCCCATGCCCAGCTGAAGTCCTTAATGTGTTATTGCCTCTGTTCCTTGTTTTGTTAGTTGGTTAGAGACAGGGCTTGCCTTGCTATGAAGAGAATAGCCTTGGATTCCAGTCCTTATTGCTCCGCCCTCCATAGCCATCACTTCCAGCTCTGTGCCTGTGTCTTAATCCTCCTGGTGATCCTGTGATGTGGGTACCATCCTGACTCTATACTGTAGCTGAAGAAGGGAAACTTAGATAGGTGTATTGTACGAAGACACCTAAAGCCCCATGGTCAGCATCAGGCAGGGTTATAATCCCTGATCTTTGTGCCTTTTCAAGGATGTAGGAGTAATTAAAGAAGCTAGAAAATTTTGCTAGTTGTACTGGAAGAAGAGGAGGGAGAGGAAACCATGATCAAAATACATTATATAAAAAAAAAGCTTTTTCTTTTGTGTGTGTGTGTTGGGTGGGGGGCGGGGGCAAGATGGTTGTTTCTACAGGGTTTCTCTGTATATCCCTGGCTGTGCTGGAACTTGCTCTGTAGACCAGGCTGGCCTTTAAATTCTCTTGTCTCTGCCTGCCAAGTGCTGGGGTTAATTAAAGGCAAGCATCACCACACCCAACTTGCATTTTCAATTAACAAATATATGGAATGGTAGTTGCACCTGTTGGCATTCTGGTGCTGTTCAATGCAATCAAAGACATCAAAGTAATTTACATTTTTCCTCTGCTCTCCCCTGGGTTTTCCCATTTTCCCAGCCTGACATTGGTTAGTAGATGCTACTGACTTAATAACACTAAGTAAGCTTCCTGAATATGCTGTATAAAGATACTATGTGCTTTTTTTCTTGAAAATATAATTTGCTTTTTACTTATTAATGGCAAATTTAATGCAAATAAATGTCTGGGTATTTTAAGTTAAGCTAACTTAACATGAGATTTGAGACACACATATTTGTTTGCCTTTTAAAACTGTAAGCTCCCTGAGGTGTTAGATTATTATTACCTTTATAAACAAAGACAACTGTTGCTTTAAAAAAATAATTATAGGCATCCATAAAGTCTCACCAACATGGCTGCCTAAACATGAGCTGAACAGGGACAAAAATAAACGTGCTGGCACTGATGGGGAAAGAAGAGGCCTCAACCCTACACAAAGAACTTCAGGTAACTAAGGAATCCTGAGAGTAGGAAGAGCAGACCAACTGGTTATCCAATCCCAAAAGGTCAGCCCTGAAAACACAAGAACAAACAGCATCGTGTAGGCTGAACAGGTTGTGTTTATGTGTTTAGGGATATCTATGTATATACATAATGTATGTAACAACTATAGATGAAAAAAAGTTCATGAATTCGAAAGAGCAATGGGAGGGCTTGGAGGTAGAAATGGCAAATGATGTAATTATATTATAATCTCATAAAACAAAAGAAATTTTTAAAAAATTAATGGGCCGGTGAGATGGCTCAGCGAGTAAATGATGCTTGCTGCCAAGCCTGGCAACCTGCGTTCAATCCCTGGAACCTGTATAAATGGTGGCTAGAGTCAACTCCACAGAGTTTGTCCTCTGCTCTGTACACACATACCATGACATGCTCTGCACCCCCCCAAACATTTGAACATGCACACATACACACACAATAATAATATTTTAAAATTCTTTAAAAACATATGTATTTAATATATAAAATGTGGATTGGTATTTTGCCTGCATCTCTGTGTGAGGGTGTCAGGTTCCCCTGGAACTGGAGTTATAAACAGTTGTGAGCTGCCATGTGGATGCTGGGAATTGAACCCAGGTCCTCTGGAAGACCAGCCAGTGTTAATAACCTCTAAGCCATCTTCCAGCCCCATATTTTTAAAATTTTAAAGAAAGGATTACTGTTGGAAGTAAGCTGTGGATATGACATTTGATATATTTTTTTCTTTTAGACAAACTTCTTTGTGTGTTAAGAAGGGAACCAAATGAGAGCTACAAAGACAATTTTCCTCCACCACCACAACACATGCTTTTAACTTAAGGTGCAGGGACTGGAGAGTGACCGAGCCTGGAGTTGCCGCTGGTTTTATTTGTAGCACATTAAAGAATAATAGTGAATTGGGTCTTAAGGGTGTTATGTACAACTCGAAGCTCTTTAAATGTCAGTAATGTAGACCACAGACGGCAGTCAGAAGTACTTATGGGCCTGGAAGTACCTAGCTTCTTTTTCTTTTTGGGTAGTATATGTCCAGTGAAACTTCCCATTGATAACAATTTGGTTTTGACCATTTCTATGGGGAGATATTTTAATCGTTTTGCTTGGTTCATGTTAGGACAGTGTGGTGTAGCACAGGCGGGCCTCAGACTCACTGTGTAACCAAAGGTGTCTGGTGTGCTAGGACTACAGGCATTTGACATAGATACTGGTTTTTGTCCGTTTGTTTGTTTTATGAGGTGCTGGAGAGAGAAACTAGGACTTTGTGCCTAGGCAAAGTCTATCAGCTGTGCTCCATTCCCAGCCTTTTCAGCCCTTCCCCTACCCCATGTTTTTAATACATAAAGAAAATAAATTGCTTTCGCTTACCACTCTGTAGGATGCAAAGTCCAAGACTGAAGTGCCATTGGGCCTGTGGTAGAAGATAGGAGTGTCAGAAAGAATCCTAGAACATCCTAGAGAGAAGACAAAACTCATCCCTATGAGGACATTGTGTTCATTGGTAACACATTTTTTTTTTTTTTTTTTGCTTTTTTTCAAGACAGGGTTTCTCTGTGTAGTCCTGGCTGTCCTGGAACTCACTCTGTAGACCAGGCTGGCCTCGAACTCAGAAATCCGCCTGACTTTGCCTCCCAAGTGCTGGGATTAAAGGCGTGCACCACCACCACCCGGCAGTAACCCACTCTTAAGATCATGGCCTAATTCATTCATTATTACCTCTTCCAGCCCTGCCTCTCAGCAGCAGTGTACTAGGACCTAAGTTTCTAAAATGTAAATATGAGGAGAGAGGCAACAACCATTGGGAAGTGGATGTAAGGTTAGCAGAAGGAATTTGTGAAACCCTGATTTGGGCTATCCTGGGAAAGGATTGGGAAGAAGTTTGGCCATGCTATGACTGACCCTAGGGAAATTTTGCAGCTAGGATAGCCATATGAAGTTGTCTCCAGTTGTGGCCAGATCTTTACACTCCTGCATAAAGAACTCATTGGATTTGGGTTCATTCTGGAATAGAGGGTAAGACACTTCCAAAGGACTAGGAGCTAAGCACTGTTGGAGAGCAGTCAGTAGCTGCAGAGGGGACACTTGATGAGTCGCGTTTATTCAAATGTTTTTAAACTGCTGAAAATAAACTAGTATGACTGCCTCAGAATACTAGCATCGGTTTCCTCTGTGGTAAGAATAAGATCGAAGGGAGTTACCAAACAATTCAGAAGTACTTGGTCACAGGTTTTCTAGCCAATAGCGGTGATGTCTTTCAGTGTAGTAATAATAACACCACCCATTTCTGCTCAGGAAAACTAAAGACTTGGGCAACTATTCTGTTTTATGGTCGCAACTTTTGTTTTACTCTTTTATTCTCACATGGCCACTTAAACACTTCTGCTTTTGTTCTTCCGTTTCTTTAAAAAAAAAAGATTTTAAGTTTATTGATAGAGTTTATTGGAGAGGGTTGTGTCCCACCATCCACAGGTTTGTGGCTATCAGAAGACAACTTTGTGGAGTCTTGTCCTTCCATTTTTACCTGAGTTCTGGGGATTAGCCTCAGCTCATCAGGCTTTTGTCTCAAGCACCTTTACCTGCTAAGCCGGTGGCTGTCAACATTCCTAATGCTACAACCCTTTAATACAGTTCCTCATGCCATGGTGACCCCCAGCCATAAAATGATTTTTGTTGCTATTCATAACTGTTGTTTTGTTACTGTTATGAATCATAGTGTAAATATCTGTGTTTTCCAATGGTCTTAGGCAACCTGAGAAAAGGGTCGTCCACCGACCCCCTCTAACGGGTAACAAGCCATAGGTTGAGAAGCGCAGTGGTTCTTACCAGCCTTGTTTCTCAATTTCTCTTGGAAATAATACATAAAGCATAGATGAGCACAGTTGGACAACAGCAAAGCTTATAAGAATCTGGTTCACGGCAGCATTAGTGATACCTTGGGAATCTGGCTGCCTCACCACTAGACAAAGAATGTGGTAATGATTGCAAGCTTGCCTTTGTGGTTGAAAAGATTGCAGCCATCAAGAGCTCGTTTGATCTCAGACATGGGAAGCAGTTTTCTCACACCCACACCTGGGTGATTGTGTATGAGGAGACCTGTCGTAACTCGAATATTAGAGGAGCCCAGATGGAGCCATAATGAACTCATGTCTCTAGACGTGGTTTCAGCCTCACAGTATTTCAGAGCACTCTTTCCCAAATTACTGGTTGGAACTCATCAGTAATGCAGGTTCAGGAGGCAAAACCAGTATGCTTTTAGTGAGTTGCCAAGAGGAATCAACTGGGAAGCAGGACAGTGGGTTATATCCAATGAAAGGATTGGATCAATAAAGTTTATTGTGTGGTTTATGTATATGTACATGTGTGTGTGTGTGTGTGTGTGTGTATACCTGGACTGTGATAAATCCATATGGGTCGTAATCAAATAGGCTTCTGGTTTTAATCTAGGAACTACTACATAATCAGTATGAAAGTATTTGTGCAATATTCACTCTCCATTACCCAAATAATTCTTCCACAAGTAAAAACCCATGAAATGCTTTCTATTCTTATAGGTTTAGTGTATGTTCATATATGTGCATATGGATGCATGTGTACATATGTGCATGTATATGTGGAAACTAGAAGTCTATGTCATGCTTCCTCATTGTCCACCTTTTGTAAAAATATGTATTTATTTATTTCTTGACAATTTTTTACATTTACTTTGATTATATTCATCTCCATTACCTTCTTTTTCCTCCCTCCTACTCTCTGGAATCCCCCCTTTTTCTTTCTCACTACATGTGCATGTTCATATGTGTGTGTAATGTGTGTGTGTGTATGTGCCCCACTAAGTTTAATTGGAGTAGCTTGCATTTAATTGGAGTAGTAGTGTGTGTGGAAAGGCGTTATTTACTGCATCATAGACTTCTTACTAGTGGCTGTAGCACTGAAGAAAAATGATTCCCCTTCCCCTAGCAGCCATCATTTGTCAGTAGCTCCTTACCCAAGGGGCTTCACAAGCCTCTCCCCTATCCATACTAGAATGTTGATGAACATTGTGCAGAACTTGTTCTTCTGACTTAGTTTGGATTTTATTACTGTGAAGGGACATCATGACTATGGCAACTCTTCTAAAGAACAACATTTAATTGGGGCTGGCTTACAGTTTCAGACGTTTAATTCCTTATCATCAAGGTGGGAAGCATGGCAGCATACAGGCCGACATGGTGCTGGAGATGAAGCCGAGAGTTCTACATCTTGATTAGAAAGCAGCCAGGAGGAGACTCTTATCCACTCTGGACAGGTCCTGACCATTGAAGCCTTCAAAGCCAGACTATTTAGTGATGCACTTCTTCCAATAAGGCCACACTTTCTAAGAGTGCCACTCCCTATGGCCAAATGTTCAAACACATGAATCTATGGGGGCCAAACCCATTCAAATGACCACAACAGGTAACCACAGCTGTTGTGAGTTCATGACTGTAACAGCCTTGTCCTGTCCAGAAACAGCCTTTTGCAGAATTCCTGGTCGTCCTCCAGCTCTTCCATTCTTTCCTATCCCTCTGTTACTATGCTCCTTGAGCCTTGGGGGTAGTGATTTAGATGACCCTCTATTTATAAATATTTTTCTTTAAAAAAAGATTTATTTATTGATTTACTTTATGTGAGTACACTGTTGCTGTCTTCAGACACACCAGAAGAGGGCATCAGATCTCATTACAGATGGTTGTGAGCCACCATGTAATTGCTGGGAATAGAACTCAGGACCTCTGAAAGAGCAGTCAGTGCTCATAACCACTAAGCCATCTCTCCAGCGCCAGATGATCCCTTTTTGACTGGACATGAAACGATCACTTATTCTCAGCACTTTAGACCTTGCCCTCTGCAAAAAAAAAAAAAAAAAAAAAAAAAAGGAGGCCTTCGTGACCAAGGCTGAGAGCAGGCCTTATCGATACTTTCTAAGCATTCAGAAAGCAGTTTGTCAAGCTATCAGTTTAGCAGTGTCAATAGTATTCCCTAACTCTCTTAACCTTGCCTGAAGGCTTAGGCTTATGATTCGCTGTTCATGGGCTTTTGACAAGTGTATGGTGCCAGTCCCCTGATTGTTTGAGACTGGTTCTCTCACTGAACTTGAAGCTCAACCATTCAGCAGTTTTCAACCTGTGGGTTGTTACCCTTTGGGAGGAGGGGGGTGGTGAGTCACCTAAGACCATTGGAAAACAGAAATGTACATTATGATTCATAACAGCAACAAAATTACAATTATGAAGTAGCAAAGAAAGTAATTTATTGGTGGAGGGGTCACCAAAACATGAGGGACTGTATTAAAGGGTCACAGCATTGGGAAGGTTGAGAACCACTCAGGCACCACTGAGCTCCAGAGATCCACCCAGCACCGGGATTGCAGATAAGAGCTACCATAGCCAACTTTTAGCTGGATGCTGGGGATCTGAATTCAGGTCCTTGTGGCTGCACAGCAAGCTCCGTATTGACTGAGCTGTCTCCCAGCCATCAAGTTTTCTCTTAATCCTACGTCCTTCTCTTTTTTAGTATTGTAGGTCTAATCCAGAAGTTCTCCTAATTTGCTTTTCTGTTTGTGAAACATGTATCTTATCAAAGGGAAGGAGCTGTTTAAGGAAGTTTCTGTCTTCCTTTCCTACTGGGAGGAACTAGAATAGACTAAATAAAAGACTTGTTCCTGTAGACAAGGATCTAGGATTCAGCTTATTTAGAAAATATCTCATATTCATCTTCTTGAATAATCAGTGTTGATGACAAAAGGACTGCTCTTAGCCATAGGTAGGATAAGTGTTAATTCTGTATCTATGGCTTTGAACTCACAGCTTTACTCTCAAGCATTACTTGATAAGGCTGGGTTGCAGCTCAGTTGGCAGCATGCTCACCTAGCATGCACAAATTCCCAGATTCTATCTCAGAACCAGTATAAATCAGGCATTGGGTGCACACCTATAATCCCAGTACTGGGTGGAGGTAGAGGCAGGAGGATTCATTCAAGACCACCCTCAGTTCTACAGTGAGTTAGTTCATGGTTAGTCGGAACTCTGTGCGGAACTCTGACTCAAAAGAAAAATTACTTGTTACTATCTGTCTGGTGACTGTGAACTCCTTGAAGCAAGAGAGCTTCATCATTCCTAGCATGAATTTTTAATGAGATTTGAGCTTATTGATTTATGGAGCAATTTTGCTGTCTATATTATTTGGTTCATGCTAAAATACGCGTAACTGTTACAAAGGAAAGGTTTGAATTTGGTCTTTTTATATTACTTTCCTGATTTAGTTGTGTTCCTGTTAAAAAGCTGAGGTTCCAGTGAGGTGGCTCAGTAGGTAAAGGCTGCTTGCTAAGTGTAGTGATGTGAGTTTGATTCTCAGATTCCACATGGTAGAAGGAGAGAACTTCCAAAAGTCGTTCTATGATCTCAAAACCACAACATGTGCCATGCCCTGTGAGCATGGACAGCTAGCCAATAAATATAAAATATTGTAAAAATGTAAGAAGATAAATGTATAATACATAAGCTGAAAATACTTGGACACTTATACCACACATACACATTATATATTGTATATACAAATACATACACACACACACACACACACGTTTTTAAGACAAGATCTCCCTCAAACTTAGTACATAGTCAAGGATGACCTAGAACTCCTGGTCCTTTTGCTTCCACTTCCCAAGTACTGACGGTTCTTATGAGATCAGTGGGTAAGTTGAGGGCATTGGTTATTTCCCACCATCTTTAATCTAGGTCCTCAGTCTTGGCAGTAGGGTAGACACCTTTACACAACAAGCTATCTTGTCAGCTCCTAACTCTTCTTTTTTAATGAGTATTGTTTGTAAGTGTTCAGAGAGAGAATTCACTTCTGTGTACAGATCACTTTGAGGGTTCTAATGAAATAGCTTGGCCAAGTACAAGAGCCTGACACCTAGGCTGACAAGCCTAAATTTAATTCCTAGAACCTACTTGGTGGGGGGAGAAAACTGACTACTGAGAATTATCTTCTGATCACCATACATGTTCTTTGGCAAGCACATCTCCACAAGTAAATAAATAAATAAATAATTCTTACTTATTCTTATTTTGAGATAGGGTTTACATATAGCCCTGGCTGGCTGGAACACATATGTAGACCAGGCTTGCCCCAAACTCACACAGAGCTCCAGCTGTCTCTGCCTCCCAGTGCTGGGATTAAAGGTATATGATACCTATACCCAACCATAAGTTTCTCATCAAGTATAATTTTTATTTTGTTTTCCAAAATATAATTCTTCCAGCCATAAATAACCAGCTGATTCCATGGGCTTTGGTGGCAGTTATGGGCTAGCACCAGCAGGTCTAAGTCTTGTAGGGTGTTTTTTTGGTCATTGTAGACCATCCTGCTGTGTGAAGTAATTAAGCCTGATGTAGATCCTGGGTGGCACATAAGCAGGAAAGATGCTTAGGGCAATGCCTCTATGGTCCAATCATGAATTTTGTAATGGCTCTGTCCCTGTGCTTGTACAGGGTACACTTAGCAATGGAGTCAGCTGCAGAAGCATGGTCCTTATGTGCTGAGTCCTGTTTTTGTTTGTTTGGGGTCATCTTGTAGCTATGATCAGGAAGAGAAAAAAAAGGATATATTTTGTTTATTCTTTGCTCACATCTGCTTCCAACTCCCTATCTCACTCACCTCATCTCCAGCGTCTTTCTTTCCCATCTTCTATTCTCGAGCCCATGCTGGCTTAAACTTGTTATGTAGCTGTGGCTGGCCTTAACTCCCAGCCTCATTCAGTTTTATTTTGTAAATTGTTTTAAGAAAATGGCTGGTCATTGTCCCGGTGCAGCATCAGCTTTTGACTGGTAGCCAGACTTTAGGCCTATAGTAAAGGGACCACTGTGAGATAAATATTGTGTAGTGAGAAGGCAGCTTCTGTCTGGGGAAAAGGAAAGGTACTAGTTTGGTCATCCTGTGCTTTGGCAATTAAGGTTCAGTTCAAAGGAAGGAAAAGATAAACATTTTCTTGCTGATGCTTTTGAAGAGCAGACGGATGCCCTGTGGTCATGCTTCCTCCTTCTCTTTCTCCTGTCTGCTTTGAAGTTAGGTAGATGGCAGTTCATTCTGGCTGTCACCACTACTCAAGCCTGCTTCAGCCCTTTCTGCCTGGGAGATCAACTCCAACACTTCATGAAACTTGGATTTTATTGATTTCCTTAAACATTGACTTTATTACATTTTCTATTATAGTGTGGTGGGGATTGAGCTCAGAGCCTGAGACAAGCACTGTCCCACTGAGCTCCAACCCAGTCACTTTGATCACTTTTAGAATCTTTCAGAGCTGTGCAAACTTCCCAGCAAGTCACAACAACTATCCTTCCATTTATCCTGCCTCTCCCTCCCACTTTGTGTTAAGTATTTAAAGCAAATTTCAAACCACATGCCATTTCATCCCTACATAAATCAGTAGACATCTATCTGCAAAAATAGTACTTTCTTCCTTTTCTTGTTTAAAAACTTGTGTGTATGAAATGTCCCCTCCGTGTGTGAGTGTGTGTGTGTGTGTGTGTGTGTGTGTGACAACTTTGGGGAGTCAGTGCTTTTACACAGAGCCTTCCTAACAGCCCTGTGTTATCTTTAAATGTTTTTTTCTCTCTTCTCAGAGAAGAATTGTGCAAAGTGGAAAGGGAGAACATTCAAATGCTTGGCTAGGCTGCTTCTCGATAGCAGAGAGGTTCAGTTAAATGTATAGTGGGCTGTTATGTGTGGTTGTTTGTTCTTATGCTTGTTACCCCTGGGTTGACTTTTCTGGATGCTCAAAATCAACCTACAAAGGAAAGGTTAAGGAATAAAAATAAGTGACAGGGATCTTGGATGGTAGAAGACTAGGGTGTTGACCCCTTTAAAGAGGCAGTAATCATTTCTGTAGACCTGTGAGAATGAATATATATATTCATGTGATTGACATGGTTTCTAGTTTTCTGATAAAAATTATAAATTTTGTTTTCCATTAAAACCTTTGAAAGCAGGCAAATAACTCAAATGTTAAGTCAAAGCATGATTTACTATATGCCTTTGTACAATACGCCTCTCTCCAGTGTAATTTTCAGTTTTATACTTACAGCTGCTCAAGAGCTCAGATAATTTAGCAATCACTCCAAAGTTGACCACCAAACTGATACATTGCATTGGCCTCCCTGGCTGCTTCAGCCTTCCAATCTCTTGGATTCCAAACCTCTACCATTTTGTCTCCTCCTATCTACCCTGTGTGGCTTTGTGAAGTCTGAGCTGTTTCCCCTCTAGCTTCCCATTCTCAGCACTCCTCAAACTCTTGCCCACTGTAGGTCCCCAACAGTATCCAGCCAGGATGCCCATCTTTTCCTAATACTTGTTCTTTAATTGTTTTTGTGTTTTGAGGCAGAGTCATAATCTATAGCCCACACTGGCTTTGAACTCACCATAGAGTTCAAGTTGGCCTTGCATTCATGGCCCTGAAGCCTCAGCTCCCCAAGTGCTAGATTAATGGTATGTATTACCATACCTGGTTAACTATACGCTTTCATGAACTCATACTCAGAAAATTCTAAAGTTCTGTAGCTCTCTGTTACACACCAACTTTCCTTCCTAAACCTCCGGGTTCAATAGTGGTCTTCTTCTACTTCTTCTTCTTCTTCTCCTTCTCCTCCTCCTCCTCCTCCTCCTCCTCCTCCTCCTCCTCCTCCTTCTTCCAAATGCAGTCTATTCATCTTGCAGCTAGCCTGGTTCATGAGCCCTTAGTTACTAGTGTCATGCATTTGGTTACATAAGCCAATGCAATCTGTTGGTTAATTGATGAAGGGGAGGGAGTGGAGGGAAGGGAAGGAAAGGGAAGGGAAGGGAGGGGAGGGG
>NW_021604660.1:4900052-4935019 GCF_004785775.1 Grammomys surdaster | reverse complement strand
AGGGAAGGGAAGGGAAGGGAAGGGAAGGGAAGGGAAGGGAAGGGAAGGGAAGGGAAGGGAAGGGAAAGGCCTAGAATCAATCAATCCCCATATTGCCTTTATACAATGCTGGAAGAACAGAGCAGGTGGAGCTCATCATGGCCATCAAGTTTTCACTGATTTGAAGATGAGTTTTGCTTTTAAATCAGAGCATGGTGCCTGTCTTCTTGGGTGGCTCTGACTCTTAGTTCCACTCCAGCAGAAGGCAAAAGAGAAAATCCTGGATCATCATTAGGCACCTGGCAAAACCCATTTGTCAGGAAACTTGACTAATATTTTACTTCATTTACCCTACAGATGTGCTGTAAAATATTAGTTCAGGTCACCTGTAGTCTTGTGCCCTAGAAAACATGGGTTTACACTTCACTATTCAAAATCATCTTAAGGTAACTTCTTGTTTTAGCAAGTTATTTATCAAATTCATGGAAATGCATTGCCTTTCTCCTACATGCTCCTTCAACATTGTGTTTAGCCATCTTGATACAGCATGTGTCATCTAGAACTACAGTTATCAAATGAAGGACTCAAGTTCCCTGAAGCAGCCCTTGCTGGTTTTGTATGATTCCACAGTAGTTACGACCATGACTACCATGTCTAGAACACTATATACAGTAAAACTTTGATATTTTCTGATTGCTTGAGTCTGTGAGAAATCTATGGATCCATGACAGTCACAGTAATTGAGATATAAGTGTGGAATAGTTGTTCAGCTAAGAGACTTGCGCCTAAACAAAATCCTGTCTGTTTTAGTATAAATTCTATCGGGAGCATCTTTCACTCACCAGCATCACTCTGAAGTAAGTTATAAATTAGTATTCATTGGCTTTAGAGTGGCTTGACAAATGTGTGGCAAGAGGCCAGAGTCTTTTGAACAGGATAGACAACCAGGAAAACAAATTTTGTGGTTTTTTTTTAAGGTATTCATCTAGTTCAGAACATGAGAGCCCCCCCCCCCCCACGAGTTCATTAGATGAAACCCGGGACCAAAGATGGGACCTCTTGAAACAAGATATAGTGCATGATTTATTTTTGCATTTTTTAAGATGTGGGTTCTTTACTAAGAAATGGGTACTGAATTCTGATTTGGCATAGTGATAAAAGATAATTATTACTCTTTAAAGTTTTTTTCTTTATAAAATTGTATTTGTCTTTTACAAACAGAATTTGTGCACAGGCTTTGTTGTTTAGCCCTTTCTTCTGTCAGGAAAATAAAAACAAAACAAAGTGAAGAAATCTCAAGTTGAAGAGTATAGAAGAGTCCAGCTCTTGGTAGGAGCCAATTACATCTTGTGTTCTTTTTTCTTTACCAGGTGATGGCTGTGGGCACATAGTGACCTCTCAGGATAGTGGCACAATAACATCTAAGAATTATCCAGGGACTTACCCCAATCACACTGTGTGCGAAAAGATCATCACAGTCCCGAAGGGGAAAAGACTTATTCTGAGATTGGGAGATTTGAACATTGAGTCTAAGACCTGCACTTCTGAGTATCTCCGCTTCAGCAGTGCAACAGATCAGTACGGTAAGGAAGGGGTGTGGGGCTCTGTAAACATGTAAGATCTGAGACGAGAGGAAGTGAGATGGGAGGATGTGTGTAAACTCTCAGGGTAACTTGCATGTAGGCTAATGTAGATGCTTTTGCTTGGAAAGCTGAACAGTAAAGGAGACACTATATGTCTGCCCCACGTGTCTCAGAAGATTTGCTTACATTTCTCTCTTGCTGGAAACTGAATCAGAAATGTGGTGTTTGACTAAAACATACACGTTCCTTTATTTGGCCAGTACTTAACTTGTAGCAACTGTGATTTAGACATTCTGTGAAGCTGAGTTATACTCTGTGAACAAACAATTCCTGTCATGGAGATTACCCCTGGAAAAGACACATTTATAATGTGACAAGTAGTGAGAAAGGAAGGAAGGAATCCAATAGCAGAAGGAACCTGTTTTCTGATCATCTCAATGGGGCAGTCACGTGGGTCCTTCCAGTATGGAAACATCTGAGCAGAGACACAGAGGAAGTTAGGGAAGAACTCTCAGCTAAGACTTAAGTCAGTTTTCAGGAGGAGGGACAACTGCATAAAGGGAGTTTTCCTAAATAACCTTTGAGATTCAGTTTCTTGTGCTATTGTACTCTGATTATTCCTGAGATAATCATCTTTGGCGGTTAATATTGATGGTCAACTTGTACAGACTATGGAATCAATATGGTGACAAATTTTCTGGACATGAAAATTCCTTGAGGTGGGAAAATTTACCAGACTACACACTGAAGTTAAAAAAAAAAAAGTGTGAGCATTTATCACTGTCTGATTCCAGACTGTGGATGCAGTGTGACCAGCTGCCTGCCACTAGACTTAGCTTGAACTGTGAGTGAAAAGGAACCCTTTCTCCTTTAACTTGCTTCTGTCAGCAATCATAGCAACAGCAGAGTAGCTAATCCACCGTCACGGTGGCCTTTTGATCCTAAGCTCCAGAAGACACCTTGCAGTTAGATAATTAGAAACCAAAGACAAAAATCTGAAACAAATCTTGTCATCTATATGTTTAGATTATTGACTTTTTTTTTTTTTTGGAGGCAGGGTCTCCTGTAGTCCAGGCTGGTCTTTAATTTATTATAGCCAAGGATAACCCATCCATTTCATTGGCTATGGAGCACTGGGGTTATAGGCATGGACCACCATCCCTGAGTTATTTGATGCTAGGGATCAAACCTAGGAATCATGCATGCTTGGTTGAACTACATCTCCAGCCCTAGGTATTTTGCATTTTTTAAGATGTGGGTTCTTTACTGAGAAATAGGTACTGAATTCTGATTTGGCATAGTGATAAAAGATAATTATTACTCTTTAAAGTTTTTTTTCTTTATAAAGTTGTATTTGTCTTTTACAAACAGAATTTGTGTTCACAAAAATGGACACATTCAATGTGTTGGGTATAAGTGGCCCTGATTCATTTTCTACGCTGCACACATGAATCCTTGGGTAACTCTTATTAGTTTCCTATTCGACAGATAAATGGATTCACATTGAGATTTGGTAGCATGATCAGGACTACACGATTAGATCATTAAGGGCTGCCGGGCAGTGGTGGCGCACGCCTTTAATCTAATCCCAGCACTTGGGAGGCAGAGGCAGGCAGATTTCTGAGTTCGAGGCCAGCCTGGTCTACAGAGTGAGTTCCAGGACAGCCAGGGCTACACAGAGAAACCCTGTCTCGAAAAACCAAACAAACAAAAAAAAGATTATTAAGGGCTGAGGGATGAATTTGTTTCTATATTTTTGTGGCTGAAAGACACAGATATCTGTTGTTCCTCCCTCTGTCATTCAAACAAACCCAGTGAATGGGAGGAGGGGGGATGGGGATAGAGTAGCACAGGTCTGTAATCTAGCACTTGGGAGGTGGAGACAATGGAGTCAGGCCATCTTTCAGTACATACTCAGTTCAAGGCTGCCTTGTGCTGCATGAGCCCTGGCTTCTGAGCTGGACCACCCCATTAGCATGCTGTGCAGCGATTTTCTCTAAAACACAAGGGATAAGTAGTAATGTTGTCTTAGCGATGTTAAGACAACATGGTTAACAATGTTCTTCTTTTGTGGCTGCTTTAAAGATTTTCTTTGATGAAAACCACTAGCCTGGCATATGCTTTAACTGAGTTAAAATAGACCCTGGGTCAGTTTGAACTTCCCCTGGGAATGCAGAAAGAGAAGGCAGAAACACTTTGTCCTCCTGTAACCTGAGCCTTGGCAGGAGCCAGTTCTGTGTCCAGTTTTTCCATCCCTGGGAAGGTTTGGGGCTTTGGCAGCTGTGTGGCCACAGGGTCCCAGAGACTTGTAGCTGTGTTAGAGAATGGCCACAGAAGTGCATCCAGTAGGTACCACATGTTCCGGAATGACTCCTGCAGTTCTGAAAGATGTCACCTCTAGCAGTTTCATATGTGACTGAAACAGCTGGGTTCTTTGGGTTCAAACAGTTCAATACTTTTCATTAACCAACTAATTGTTAAGACCCACTGGTAATGGACATTATGACATAGAGTTGTTGGTATCTTGAAATGTAGGGCTATGTTTTGAAAAAGAGCAACATTTTCTGGCATGAGTATTGGTCAGCTATGCCAAGAGTCCACATTCTTGGGATGTGCTCATGTTAGCTATTGTGAATGTGCTCAAGCTGGACAGGTTTCATTAGCGGGCAGTTAACTTTGGATGGTTCATTGCCTGAATCATACTTTGTGCATTCTTAACATTCTTGAGGAGGTTGGGGATGTGGCTTGGTAGGTAAAATAATTGCTGCACAAGCAGTTTATAGGCTTGAGTTTGGATTCCCAGAACTCATGTAAAAGGCAGGTATGGAGGCAAGTTCCCATAACCCCAGCATGGTGGAGACAGTGGGTCCTGGGGAACTTGATGATCACTCAGTTTAACTCAGTGAACTTCAGGTTCAGGCCCTGTCTCAAAAGGAAGGTGTAAGGAAAGGAAAGACATCTCAACATCAACCCCTGGCTTCTTTAAACTCTCTACCTTTTATACTCAGGAATGCCGTGCACACACACATACACAACACAAACACACACACACAAACACACAAACACACACACACAAACACACACACACACACACACACGGGGGTGGTGGGGAGCACCATGGTCTTTGCAACAAGATGAACTGTCAATAAGTGTGAATATCCACTCTCCATCTTATAGGATTTGTGCAGATACACACTGGAGATTGTTGCTGCTAAAAGGCTATGCAGAGTGTGTTATGACTATGGCTTATCCTCCAGTTTAGTCATCAGTTAGAAGGTATTTGTCTTTGGGTTTCTGTTGCTGTGATAAAACACCATGGCCAAAAAGCAAACGTGGGAAGGAAAAGGTTTGTTTCTGCTTATAACTCTTGGGTCACATTTCCTCACTCAGGGAAGTCAAGGCAGGAACTCACGGCAAGAATTGAAGCAACGAGGCCAGGAAGGAATGCTTGCTCTCGATGACTTGCTCACCCTACTCTTTTATATAGCCCAGGACCACACAGCCAGAGATGGTACCACCCACAGTAGGTTGGGCCTCCTACATCAATTATTAATCAAGGAAAATCCCCACAGACTTCCCTACACACCAGTTTTATGGAGGCATTTTCTCAATTGTGGTTCTCCTCAAATGATTATAGCTTCTGTCAGTGTTTTAGTTGGGTTTCATTGCTGTGAATGGACACCATAACCAAGGCAACTCTTATAAAGGACAACATTTATTTGAGTCTAGCTTACAGGTTTTGAGGTTCAATCAATTATCATCATGGCAGGAAGCACAGAAGTGTCTGGGAAGGCATGATGCTGAAGGAGCTGAGAATTCTACATCTTCATCCAAAGGAAGCCAGGAACAAATATTCGCCCCTGCAGCTAGGAGGAGAGTCTCTTTCCCACTGGGTGGCACTTCAAAGCACATCCCCACAGTGATGCACTTCCTCCAACAAGGCCACCAATCCTAATAGTGCCACTTTACATGGGCCAAGCATATTCAAACCACCACAATCAAGTTGGCAAAACAACTAACCAGAACAACTGTCCCCCTTTCATCCTGACACACAAACACATCACTGTTCAGTTATAACCTTTTCCTTCCCATTTGTCCCTAGTAATATAAAATATTCCAATGTTTAAAAGTCCCACAGTCTTTAAAAATTTAAATACTTTAAAAGTTGACTCTTTTTTTTTAAAAGAAAAATTATCCAAAGTCTCTTTAAAAGTTCAAAGTCTCTAAAATATCCAAAGTCTGGTGCTGGAAAGATGTCTCAGATAAGAGCACTGATTGTTCTTCCAGATGACATAGGTTGAATTCGCAGAAGCCACAGGGTGGTTCACAACCATCTGTAATTCTAGTTCCAGGAGATCTGACTCCTCTTTTTGACCTCTTAAGGCACCACCAGGTGTGCGCATGGTACACAGATATACACTTTTTCTTCCACCCTTTCAACCCTTTAACACTAGGCAAGAGAAATAAAAATGATAGAAAAGAAAGAGATCCCTGAGTAAAGTCAGGAGTTGGAAAGGCAGGTGACATAATTTGACTGCTTCCTGCTGATTAAAGGCATCAAGTTCCTTGGGACATGTTTTATCTCTGCCTTAAAGGTATCTAATTATTCTTCTTGTTTCTTTGCACATGACTACTTTACAAACCTTGACTGATGTGGGATGTAAAACCATGCCAGGAAGTTTGCTAAGGTAGAGCAGGTTGAGACCCGGAGACTCGGTGGGCACACACCTGAGACTTAGGCAACTCCCTGCTCCCTGGTAGATTCCTGACTTGGATCACATGCCATGTTCCTAACGTAAAAGAAACGTGTGCTATGGTCACATAGACCCAAAACAGAGTTCTCCATGCTAATGAGATACCTGGAGGCCCAGAGGGCTTAGTCAATAAGCTTCTCTTCCTAGACAATCCTCCCTATAAAAGGTATTTAATCTCAGGTCCACCATGAGAAGTGGATAGGGTACATTATGCATCCATTTTTTTGCCGTGAACAACCAATAAACTGTTTGGAACCATGGACTGTCTCCATCAAGATCTGCCATGGGGAGCCATGGAGAAGGCATTCAACTACTGAGACGCTGCTTAATTCTCCCATAGAAGACCTCGCTGTGCTCCCAGGCACAACTGCCACCAAGCCTGCCTCTGACAAGCTAAGGACAATAGCCACTAGGGCAAGCCAGAGCTCTACTTTCTCTGCACCACCACCCCCAAACTCCAGGCTGGCCGCTGTCCCCAGCCCTCAGTCTCTAACTCCATTCTCTGCTCATCCTTGACTCCCAGCAGCACCTGGATGTCCAAGAGCCTGAGAAACTCATGGCCTCAGCCGCATAGCAGGCCTAAGGACCCCCAAACCAGCTCCATCTTCCCCACACCTAAGACTGCACTTTCCCACCCCCAGAGCCGTGTCTCGGTGTTTTCCTATGGCCCAACACCCTCCCCGGCTGCAGCATGGAATAAGCACAGTCAAACTCCTGGAGTTCAGACCTCACCCAAGAGTGGGGTCTTACCCAGTGGTGGAGTAGACTTGGACCCACAGACCAACAACATCTAACAACACCCCCTGAAACACCACCTCTGGGACCCTAGCATTTATATACCCTGTAAAAAGCTCTCAGAATTCCAAACAACACACAACTGCACAAACTATAGCTGTGCAAATCACGCCCCTTCTAAGTCAGCTCCTCTGGGCAATCTGAAGCAGCCCCATATCCCACACCTGGGATTAAAATGAAAACATATTCTTATTTGTATGTTCTTTAAAGAAATCAAAATTCTCCTTACATTCATATAAAACAAATAAAAACGACATTAAATACCCTTATTTCAAGAGTTCACAGTCACAGTCAAATCAAAGCAAAACTAAAGTCCAACAGGAAAGTGCTTGGCACTTGATGCCTGCCACACAATCACTGTCTTCAAAGGTTGTGGGCCACTTCTCCTGCCTCACTCTCTGCAGCATACATACACAGCTTGTCTCCTAGACTCAAGCTGAAACTACTCCACAGCTGTCCTTCTTTATGATCTTCTGTCCCATGATGAATCCCGTGGTACTGGCTTCTCAAATTCTGGGTCTCTCTTGCAATTGGACTGTACCTTCACTAATAGCCTCTCCTGGACTCGATTCAGGAACTCTTATCAAGCCTCAACTTCTCCTCACGGTTCCTTCATGCCTTTAAAACCAGAACCACCTCTCTACACACCTTAGACATTAAGCTGCCAGCACAAGGTACAGTCATAGCTGCTTCTGGACCTCAGCTTTGTGTTGTTGCCCAGAGGAGACATTACTCAAAGATTTCTTAATCCCAGATCCCAGCTGGTTCTTCAGCACCAGCTGATCAATACCGATTTATCCAGGCAAAGTTTCGCTTTAGTGGTTATGGTCTCTTTTTAATCACAACCATCTCTTTCATCCCTGCTGACCGGAACCACAGATTATTAATTTAATATCAAGCGGCTCTGATAAGAATCTTCGAAGTTCTTTCAAACTTATTTCTGAAACTTAACAAGCCATGTCTCTATCGTCTGCATTTCTCTTAACAGTCTTCTAAGCTCATTAAGCTATGAAGACTCAATGGCTTTTCCAGCCCAATGTTCTGAAGTTCTTCCGTAGTCGGAGGACTAAAACATAGTTGGTCTGTCGCAGCAATACCTCATGAACCTCGTACCAATTCTGTCTTAGGCTTTCTATTGATATGATTTAAAAAAAAAAAATGCCGGGCAGTGGTGGCCCACGACTTTAATCCCAGCACTTAGGAGACAGAGGCAGGCGGATTTCTGAGTTCCAGGCCAGCCTGGTCTACAGAGTGAGTTCCAGGACAGCCAGGGCTACACAGAGAAACCTTGTCTCGAAAAAAACAAAACAAAAAAAGACCGAAAGCAGCTTAGAGAATGTAGTGGGAAGTATTAGAAAAGAAGCATGTGGCTGGCTCCTGGCTTAGCTGTCACATTCCCGCACTAATGCTGGCACCATTGGGCTGCCTCGCCCCAGCCGGGTGTCCTCATCTCGGCAGGCTCTCCGGCTGAACCAGGGCTCCAGAGCTTCCCTCGCAGCCATGCTGCCCCTACGCCATTATTGGCCACCCTGTGATCAACCACCACACCCATCACCCGATAAATCAAAACTCTTAATGCTTATAACTTAACCAATGGATTTAATATATCAATTAAAAACTCAATACACAAGATGCCCACCTAATTTAGACAAGTTATCCCAATTATCCTAACTTTTGATCTACATAACTACCTGAGACTACAAAAGCCAAACTGGTTCAAGCCTGCCTCCATTTCTCGGCCTTCGCTCTCCTCTGTGTTTCTCCCTAAGTCTCCCTCTCTGCTACCCTTAGTTCCGCCTCCCTTTCCCCTGTCCAATCACACGCCTCCCCCTGTAAATAGCTTGGACAGGGAAATTTCTGCCACAGGGGAGAAAGGGGTTTATTTCAGGTTACAGCTCTCAGGTCACTCTCTAACTCGTGTCAGGGCAGGAACCCAAGGCAGGAACTGGCTTGCTCAGCCTAATTTTTTTATATACAACAGGACCATCTGGCCATGGATGTCACCACTGAAAATGGACTGGGTTGGTCCTTACGCATCAACTACGAGTTAAGAAAATGTCCCCACAGAATTTTCTACAAGTCAGTTTTTGTTGTAGTTGTTTTCGAGATAGTGTTTCTTTGTGTAGCCTTGACTGTACTGGAACTTGTTTTGTAGACCAGGCTGGCCTCGAACTCATAGAGGTCCTCCTGTCTTTGCCTCTCAAGTGCTGGGATTAAAGTATGTAACACCACTGCCTGGCTTCTACAAGTCAGTTTTATGTTGACATTTTTTTCTATCTGAGAAATGATTCCTGCTTCTTAGATAACTGTGGCTGTGTCAAATTGACAAACTACCAAACTAGCACAGTACTGTGTGTGTGTTGCTGTGTTAAGAGACTGACCCTTTCAGATGCCTTTAAAATAGTAAAAAACAGTTAACTAAGACACGAAGACAAACCCGGCATGATGCTGGTTAATCCCTGCACTCAGAAGCAGAGACAATGCAGAACTCTGTGAGTTTGAGCTGTGTGAGTTAAGAGACCACAACCACTAAAGTCAAACCTTGCTTTGCTGAGTCGATCGATACTGATCAGCTAGTGCTGAAGAATCAGCTGGGATTAAGAAATAAAGACAGCTTGGTCTTCATGGCCAGTTCCAGTCCAGTCAGAATTACATAGTGACACTATGTCTGAAGAGGAAGGAAGGAAAAATGATGGATAATGTTCCCTTTCTCATCTGGATTGGGAAGCATTTAGCTGCTACGGCTCCTTGGTCTCCTATAATCAAGAATAGTTCCTCGGCCTGTATTTGTCTTTTGTGCGTTTGACTAGTGCTACCCAGTGATTTTGTACAGTGCCTGTGAGTTGCTTTGATGTCCCTTGTGATTAAATTCAGATACTGCATTTTTTTCTTTTCTTTTTTTTTTTAATTTTTTTATTGGATGTTTTATTTACATTTCATATGTTGTCACACCCTTCCATCATTGTCTGTCTTGAAACAGAGTCTCACTGTAACTTAAGCTAGCCTGGAATTAACTGTGTAGCCCAAGCTGGTTTTGAACTTGCAGCAATCCTACCACCTCAGTCTCCTCAGTTCTTTGATTACATTCAAGAGCCACCACACCTGGCATGGTACTGCTTTCTAAAGTACTCTTTGGCTTGGTGACTTGTGCATGCTCTTAATCCTAGGATTTGAAGTAGAGGCAGGAGACTTGGAGAAAGGAAGATTGAGGCGATTGTGGACTACAAAACCATGCCTCAAAAAGCAAGTAAATAGAAAAATTAAATCAATAGATTGTAATCATTAGGAAACATCTTTATAGCACTTTTCAACATCAGGCTCTGTGAGCAGCGTGTGTTTCTGACATGTGATTTATGATGTCAACATCACTTTTCTTTGCCTCCCCTTTCAATGTCTTTTCTAATTGGGATTTTTTTTTTCCTACTCAAAACTCTAAAAATTCTGGGGCATTTCACACAAAGTTTCTTCCAATAACCAGTATGTGTTGTTATTCAAATAGAACTGTGGAGATGGAAGGGGAAGGCTTTAGAAAAACAGCTCACCCTATATTTATTTATGCTTATAAAACAGCAGAGACTCAATTCAGATAGCAGAGCCAGTTCTGGGAATGAATACATTTACTTTGAATCATGCAGGTGGAGTGAGCAACTCAATCAAAATCTTTATCCCACATTCTGCACTTCAGGAACTTCTTGTTCCCTGACATGACACAGAGGGATGGAGTAGGATAGAATGAGGAGATGATGGCCAGCAGAGCCACAGGTCAGATCCCCAGAGCGAATGGAAATGGAAATGCCAGGTTGAATGTATGGCAGCCCATTTATAATCCTTGTATGCAGGAGGCAGGGTTGGGGAATCCCTAAGAGCAGATTGGCTAACTAACTAAGCTGAATCCGCCAAGTCTGGGTTCAGGTGATGGATGAACTCACTGTATATAGCAGAGAGTAATCAAGGGGTGAGAATGTACTTGTACACAAATAAGTAAGTAAAAGATTCTAAAATAAAAGTTTTGAATTTCAGAGCTCTTTAGGTTCTGGGTTTGCCATTAGGAATGCTAAGCTGATAAACTCTATACAAATACTAGGATGCAGATGCTTTCCCAGACTGAGACACTTGGTCCCAGGAGAATCAATCAACCTGTACTTCTTCTTGAAAAATAATTGACTTTCCTCTTTCCTTGCCAACTCTCACTGTTTTGTAGGCCATTTAAACAGTGCTAAATATTGTCAAGTTCCTAGTCAAGGATCACCTGTTCTAGAAAGATCTCTGGGCCGGGCGGTGGTGACGAACGCCTTTAATCCCAGCACTTGGGAGGCAGAAGCAGCCGGATTTCTGAGTTTGAGTCCAGCCTGGTCTACAGAGTGAGTTCCAGGACAGCTAGGACTATACAGAGAAACCCTGTCTCAAAAAACAAAAACAAACAAACAAAAAAAAACCCAGAAAGATCTCTGATGTCCTGCAGCTCCAGTTCCTCCCTCCGTGCTTTAGCAGAACTCCTATATCAGATTTGGACAATTATTTCACCTTTATCCATTCTTTCTTATCCTTGAGTGTTTACTGTAGCCCTGCCATTCCAGATGCTCAAACAATGTTAAAATGTAGTTTGGTTTTTCAGCAAATATCTAAAGCTGACTTCTTACAGAAGAGAAATTTGAATGTCACTGTATTCACACCAAAGGAGGAGTCACATCGGAACTTCCCTGTCTGCAGATATCTTCATTTAAGAGAAGCTTGTAATAGGTTTTTCCACCAATGTAATAGGTCAATTCAAGCCAAATTATAAGTATAAAGCAGGATTATTTGGGAACAGTTCCTGTAAGTTCACCAGTCTCAGAGGACGAGGCTGGAGGAGTCTCCTTGAAGATAGGGAGACAGAGATAGAGGGAGGGAGGGGGAGAGACAGGGAGAGAGAACTCAAATTTTGAGATGTTAAATAGGCACCTCAGCAGCTTATCCCTGTTTGAAACTTAACAGCTTGGTTTTCCGTTCTCTTTAAGTGTGGAAATCTATGAAACAGGATTGGAGATACATGTGACCCAACACTTAGCTGTGTGTACAGGACTCAGAACCTGCTTGTTCCCTCTGAATATCCTCTATAACATGGATTCTGTTACTAACCATTGTGCATAAGGAAGCTCAAGGAGGCTGAGGAACTTGCTTAAAGTTCACCTAGCACTTAGGATTCAAGTGAACATTTGACTCTAGAAGTGTGCTTTTCCTTAAGCACCATACCATCCCAATTCAGTGTGAGAAAGGTCATCTGATCAGGCTCTTGCCTTGTGTGTTACACCCCAAGCTTGTGACTCATGTGTGTCTCTTGCTGGAGGAAATGGGCACTTCAACAAGACTCTCCACATTCAAGCATCCTGGGACCAATCCGAGGTTGCCTGAGAAATGAATCACAGAGCTTGCCGTTAGGATTCCTCTGAGAAGCCAGGGTGGTCTGTGGTGGAAGGAAACAGTCGGTTGGAGGATTCCTGTTTTGCTCTGTGTTTTGAGCCATAGGAAATCAAGACTCCGTTTCCTGTATCTCCACCCCCAACATATATTTTTAACCATTGTCAATGACTTACAAGTACCTTTATTTTACACTAACTGTTAATGTTTATATCACACTAAAAACAAGGTAAATGGAAAAGGTAGCAACTATGTTTTTTTGTTTTGTTTTGTTTTGTTTTTTTCACATAAGATTTCTAAGTTTCCTGGATGGTAGGTATTTAGTATACTTCAATAGCATCTTGTCATTATGATTCTTGGCTTTTGTTTTTAATTCTAAAGAGAGAAAACAAAAACTCAGAAGCTTTTACAAGTAGTAAAATATTTGTTTTACAAATAGTTCTCCTCTCAGACCTACGGGAATAAATAGTAAAATTCTTAAACTTTTGGAAGTTAAAAACACAGAACCTTGAAAGGAATTTCCAGCATATGAAAGGCTGGATTTGCCTAAATGTCTCCCTGTGGTATTCATTAACATAACGATAGCCTCCACGGAAGAAAAACTACTTCCCTGGAAACACTGATTCAATTGCCACCCTTTGTAAAGGATGGCTTGGTAGGGGGCTATGCTGATGGGATGGCAAGTCTTCACTTTGTGTCCCTGAACCCCAAGGAAAGCTGCACCTTTGTCTAGAAATCTATTTGGCTCATGTGTTAACTGATTTTTGTCTGAGAACCAGAGACCAAAATTTCACCAGGGGCACCGCTTACATTGTTCCGTGACTATGGTTTTAATGGCACAACCCTGGACTGTCTCTTTTTTCATGCTAATTCTCCTTTTCAAAGAAAATGGCTCTGAAAATTCTATAATTTTGTACAATGACCTTGCTGCAATTAATGAGCCTGGACAAACCCTACCATTTGATTGCACTGAAAACCAAGATGAGGAATGGGCAGAAATCTTAAGTGTAGCTTCAGTATCTCTGGTGATTGTCATTGTCTCCTCAGCACGCCCTTTCAACACAAAGCTGGGCCATGCTGGGTACCACTTTCCTGGCAGCTGACAATGTGCCAAGTGGCCAGCCCTGCTAGTGGTGTTCCCAGGGCAGGTCACTGAACCCCACAGAGCATGTTCTTATCTGTCCTGAAAATTATATATGTAGCTCAGAAGGGGCTTCGTGTGGCTAATGTGGGGTTTGAAGAGGCATTTCTCTTGTTCCTTTTAATTTGTGACAAGCCTCAAAGGAGGGGGAAGGAAGGGGCTGCATTCTTAATGTTGTTCAGAGGACTCTTTCACCCAAAAGATAGCTAGCGACTTAGTCATTTAACTCCAAAATCAAAACACATACCCACCAGAAACAACCTGGGATTGTTTGTAGTTCTGCACTCATTGCCTCGAGATGCAAGGGTAGGGCAGTCTATGGAGAAGACATGTGAACTGCTGCACAGATGGCCAAAGCACAAATTCCAGGTTGGCCTCCAGCAAGCCTTGGATAGGACAGCTCTGTTTTATTTATGCACAGAAGTAAAGGGTTTCCTTTCCAGCTGCGGATGTAGCTGACAGGGTATGCACTAAAGATAGGAAGCTCCTGCTGTGCTGGTCTGTGAGGACTTGGTTTCAAGTCTGCTGACAGATGCTACAATGCTGTACTATTTAGTATCACTAAATAGCTCTTCCCTTGATTCAGGGCTGCCAATTATCTACAGGAAGTAAAAATGATTTCTTCCTTTTTCTGCCTACATAATTAATGTCGTGCCCCAATCACTTGGAGATGTGTGATTGAATCATAAGCTGGAACTTGACACACAGATAAGAGTAGAGGTTACAGGGCTGGGAAGGTGTTTTGGTTGTTAGAATGCTTGCTTAGCATCCCTGGACTGGGTGTGGGCCAGCACACTTGTAACATCAGTACTTGCACTTGGGATGTGGAGGCAGGAAGCTTTAGAGCTTCTTTAGCTACTTTAAGTTCTAGGCCAGACTGTGCTACATGAGACCTAGACTCAGAAAGAAAAAGAGAAGGGAGGAAGCAGGCAGTAACAAAGAAAGACTTAGATGCTGGGTTTCACGCACAACACTGCTGCCCAAGAACCAGACATCCTTAGAAAGTGTGTGCCCTAATTTTAGAAATGTAGGGCTCAGCCTGAATTTGAAGTGGACACAAGTTTGCCAATCAAAGAACACTGCCTGAGACAGTATAACCAATACAGTCAAAATTATGTGGTACAATAAGATGGTCAAAATTAAGAGCTATTGAGCTCTCATTTGAGTTGACAGTAAAAAATTTTACTTTTTCAAATGCTTAAGTATAGGAGAACCTCCTCTTAAAAATCAAGTGGAAGCTACTCAGTGAAGAGCAGGCAAGCAACACTTAACAGCAGGGCCATGCTTAGATGTGAGAAAGAAGACTCTCCCCTCACTCTGTAATAATGATGAATTTAAAAGATGTGCAAAAGCAAAACGTTTATTGAACTTGTCCACAGAAGGGGGCACCAGCACAGAGTTGAGTCAATGTTTGAGTGTTGTTTGGTAGGAGATGGTGCTTTAAAGTCCCTGACTGAAGGCCTGGAGAGATGGTATTAGGGTTTTTGAGGCTATAGGTAGGCCTAGGAATGCCATAAACATCATACCATGAAACAGACCCCACATACAGGAGATTTATTGAGGAGAAGGGGAGAAGGCTACCTCTGAGCAGAACAAGGGACTGAGGGCTGACTGTGATGGCTGAAGCTTTATAAGGGATACACAACTTGACTCGTTGGTGACAGTGGAAATGTGTCGAATTCAGTGACTTGAGGACACTGAATCACTGAAGTCAGATGGGGGTGCACCTGGTCCTGGAATGTGACAGTTCCTAACAGATGGCTCAGCAATTAAGAGCACTTACTGCTCTTGCAGAAGACCTGGGTTTGGTTCCCAGCATGAACATGGCTCTGATCCCTGTGCAGTCACCAGGCACACATTGTGTACAATCATATATATATATATATGCAAGTTGTTTTACACATGAAATAGATATGAAGAAACAAGTCCCCAGTGAAGGACAATTTCTGCCCTCTTTTCCCACAGATAGTTGCCATCTTCAAGTCCTTTTGTACAGAGCTGTCTCCCTTCCCAAATTTCTCCACCTCTTGATTCCGGATGCTTGGGGCTTGGAACTGCCGCCTTTTCTGTCCATGGCTTAGGTCCTGGAGCAGACTGTTTGCTACTTTCTAACTCAGAATTCTGAGATGGAGGTGACCTAGAGCTGAGAGGAGCCTAGGGCTTCCTGCTTCTCTGTGATTCTAATGAACTTTAGGAACCTTTCATTGAAAATGGATGTGACAATTTCTTCCACTGAGAAATCACTGAGCAATTTTGTTTTGTGAACATTGAATGTACTTAATCAAGCCAAAATGGTACAAGTCAATCATTCAACATGGCTTCCATTTTGTTATGTTTTCTGAGATAGGGTCTCATGTAGTAGCTCATTCTGGTTTACAAATTGATCGTAGTTGAAGATAGCCTTGAACTTCTTATCCTCCTGCCTCCATCTCCTAAGTCCTGATTACAGGTGCATGTGCCACCATGCCTGGCTTCAACATGGTTTCTTTTGAGGGGTTTTGTTTTTTTAAGGAAGGAATGTTTAACTTATTTTAGCTGAGGTTTTTAGTCCATAATACGAGGGAGGCTGGGATGAAGTAGGAGAATCAGGATTCCAAGCTCATCCTTGGCTACACAGGGAGATGAAGGTCAGCTTATACTATATGAGCACACACACACACTAAACTCTAAAGTAGATGTAGTAAGTGTTGTGTTTTATAAAAAAAGAAAAAGAAACCAGGGATATGTTTGGTGAAGGTATGGTATGGTGTGAGGGAAGGGGGTGCCTCTGCCAGCCTATGCTGAGCCATCCCTTCCCCCTAAGGTACCAGCCACACAAGAGGAGTATAGTATAGGATAAAGTTTATTCAGGGCATGGGGAGGGGAGTTGAGGCAGAAAGCAGAGAAACAGAAAGGAGGGGGGCAAGGGAGAAGAAGAAGAAGGAGGAGGAGGAGGAGGAAGAGAGAGAGAGAGAGAGAGAGAGAGAGAGAGAGAGAGAGAGAGAGAGAGAGGCCAACCGTGAACACATAGAGAGAGAATGGGGAGAGAAGGAAGAGAGTAAGAGAGCAAGAGTGTGGCGAGGGGGCAAGCAGCCCCTTTTATAGTGCGTCAGGCAGACCTAGCTGTTGCCAGGTAACTGTGGAGTGGAGCCTAGAAGAAATACTAACAGTAAGTACATGGATAAGTAAGTCACCTACTATCAAGTGTTATACAGTATTCATAACTATATGTATTGAATGTGTCTACATGTATTGAGTGTGTCTGTATACCATGAGCAAGATAGGAAGTTTATTTTATTTTTGTTTTTGTTGCTTGCTTGTTTTAAGACATGGTCTTGCCCAGGCTGGCTTGGAATTCACATGTAACTCAAGCTGGCCTCAAGCTCATGGCATTTTTCCAGCTTTAGCCTCCCAGTGCTGGGATCACAGGCATAAGCCACACTGACTAGCTCAACACAGACATTTATATTTATCAGCGTCATTGCAAGTATGAATGCTTCACTTCATAATCTTGGTTTTATGAGGCCACAGCAAGAAACTTGGCCCATTACTGACCAAACTTCTGGTATATGGCACATGATTCTACCACTTGAACAGTTGTGGACTGGAGAAAAGTTTCCATAATAAAAGATACTGTCTCACCAAGCTTGGTGGTACACACCTGTCAGCCTAGCCACTTGAGGTCTGAGGCAGGAGAATTTGACAAGGGTTAACCTAGTGAGTTCACAGCTAGTCTGAGCAAGCTAATTTCCTAGTCATAAAATAATAGTGAAAAGCACTGTGGGGAAACCCTGATAATTAAGGTCATACTCTACCAGGTCCAGATAGTTCTCTGAGCTTGGCGCAAAGTGGAGGATGCATTTCACCAGCAAGGCTTGCTGTTCCCTGACCTTGACTGGAGAGCCTGAGTCCCCACACCCTCTACTGGGGAAGGTCAAGTAGTCCTTGGCGGACCTACAAGTTCAAGTCCAACGGCTTTGCTGATAAGAACGGCTCCATATGATGTGTTTATAAAAGGGGGGGAGGATATTTTCTATGGAGGTGTAGTCAGGTATGGGGAGAGAGGGTGCATCATCTGTGGGCCCATTCTGAGGCATCCCTTCCCCCTGAGGGACCAGCCTCTAGAGGAAGGTATAGTATAGAATAGTTTATTCAGGGCATGGGGAGGGGAGTTCAGAGGGCAATAGAGACAGAGAAAGGCAGAGAGAGAGTGTGTGTAGAGAAGTTGAGGCCAGCCCTGTGTGGACCATGAGCAAGTAGAGAGAGAGGGGAGAAGGGAATGGGGAGAGAGCTGGAGCAGGAAGGCAAGAGCAAGAGAGAGAGGAGGGGGCAAGCAACCCCTTTTATAGTGAGTCAGGCATACCTGGCTGTTGCCAGGTAACTGTGGGGCAGAGCTTAGACAGAATGCTAACACCTACAAGTTCAACTTCAGCTTCTTTGCGGAGAAGAACCTGCCCAGCAAGTACCCGGGATTCCTGGCATGCCTCCCCAAACATACTAAACATTCACAGCACTTTAAACCCCAGCCAGTGACTTCATTCACTCTGAAAACTCCTTCCCACTCTCCAAGGTTCATATATAGCCCTTGTCCACCCCAAATAAAGTGAATACATACAAGCTTTCCCCAAATAAAGGTATGTGCGCAAGCTAAGATCATCTGTTTTATTTAAAATCCTTGGAGAAGGCCTTCTCTCCTCCCTGGTACTCATTCCCACCTGGACTGGGATCCTGCAGACACACCCCTCCACCTGCCCCCTTTATCCTTTCAGCCTGGTGTGAATCTACATCTTCACACCTGAAGGAGGAAGCACACATGCATACCACAAAAGAGGACTATCCATGTAGTAGGCACGAGTAGAGCTCATGCCTAGCCTGTGCAAGACCCTAGTCCTCAGTAACACATTGTAGACAGAATGGGCTATCATCCTTGAAGGAGTGTGTCTAAAAACAGAACTATGCTTGAGCAGCCAGGGTTTCTTACTAGTTCCCATTGGATATCTCTCTCCGCCCCCTCTCCCTTTTGTTGTTGTTGTTGTTTTCTTGTTTTTTTTGTTTTTCTTTTTTGTTTGTTTGTTTGTTTTTGGTTTTTTGAGACAGGGTTTCTCTGTGTAGCCCTGACTGTCCTGGAACTCACTCTGTAGACCAGGCTGGCCTCAAACTCAGAAAGCCGCCTGCCTCTGCCTCCCAAGTGCTGGGATTAAAGGCGTGCACCACCACTGCCCGGTATATCTCTTCCCTTTTAACTATAGGAAAACAGTTTTTGTCAAGTCCAGAGGAAACTCTATCTTCCTCCATATTCTGGCAGTTATTGTGAAGCTGATTCCCTTCTACCAGTTGAGACTGGTAGAACTGGCAGAAGGAACTAAGCGATTAGCATACCAGAACTCTTGCTGGCTTCCAGGTTCCCTCAGAATCACAAGTACCTGTTAGATACTTCAGAGACCTTGCTAGCATCCTGGCTTTTCTTGGCCTATCTCACTTACCTCCAAACTTCCTCCAGCTCATGTGCTTCCTCACCTAGCTATCTATTCTCCTTATTTAAGGCATCAAAGAATGATATCCCAGACTCAAGTAGTATGTAAATGCAAAGAGTGTTTTATCCTGCAGATGTCCAGCATGCTGGGGTCTCCCACTACCCTACCAGAAGAGAGTGACAACCAAGTGAGTTTGCAGGACTGATTTAAAGCACACTAGGGAATTCTGGGTTAGGTGCCCTCTATGTTAATCTGTTGGGTCCATCTCTATGGACAGTTCAGTACCTGGGTGTGGAAGCTGAAAACTTGCTGGGGAGGTCTGGAAACTGCTGCTGAGGAAGTCTGGAAACTGCTGCTGACCCATTGTCTTTGCCTCAGGCCAGGTATCAGGGCAGCTTCTGAGGACTGGACTTACCTGGACTTGCCCAGTTCTTGAAAATAAAGATTTAGGCCTAGTCTCCTTAGCTGCCAATTTGAAGCCTGTCATGGAGTCAGCCTAGCCTTCTCACTTATAACCCTGCTATTTCAGCTGTGCTTCTTCTCTTTTGTCTCATGCTCTTGGTCCACTCTTTCTCTTGATGGCTGTCTCTCTTCCTTCTCTCCTCTCATGGCCATGTTCAGTCTATTACTCTACTCTGGACTCGTTCAGATGCCTCTGACTATCTTCTCCTTCATATTTATAGAGAAAACCTTCCACTTAACTATGCCATGTATTGAACATGTTGTCCATTTATACAGCTTCTAGTCTGAGGAAAGGAATCTAGGGCTGTCAAGTCTTGGGACAGGTGATAATGTGGGTTCCTTGCCCAACAGGCTGCACTGCAGTCAGGGCTCCAGTCTCATCCCCAGACCGAACAAAGGCTCACTCATACTGTAGTTACAAAGGAAATAAGGAAAGCCATTCTACTTGACACTGATACAGGTTTCTCATACTCCCCCAAGGATGTATCCTTTTGTGGCGTGCTGTTAAGCCTGAGACAGACTGGTGTTGCGCATCAGAGTCACTAAAGGATGGTGATAGTCTTGGCTTTCTTTGAACTTTTCCTAGAAATGTCTGTGTGCTTTAGCAGGATAAAACCAGATAGAACTTTCTGTATGTATTTGGCATCTAAAGAATCATATCTTGTACAAATTTGTGTGATGACCCATATTCTTATCTATTTGTGAAATAACCCTGAAGTTTTGCAACATTTCAATTCTTCTGAAAACTTGGAAAAGGGGAAATTGCATTCTTTTGGGTTACCAGTTTAGATTCATTTATTCGAGCTTTTATCAGACATCATTGGGAAGCTGTGAAAAGTTAGAAAGAGACTTAGTATTTAACACAACCGGAGAAGCATGCTCAAGCAGAAAAGTAGGAAAAGATCCGAACTTACTAACTGCTCTAAGTTATTTTATTTTTACTATTCAGCTTATACATGTATATACTAACCTCTTTGCAAAGGGCAAGTGCTTTACAAACATGTAAAACAAACTGGGAAACTTAAGCCCAGCCTATGACTGGCTTTCACCTACAGAGAGGCCTATGATACTTCATTATTGTGCTGGTTAATTTTTGTCAACTTGACAAAACTAGAATCACCTGGGAAGAAGGAGCTCAATTAGAGAACTGTCTACCAGATTGGTCTGTGGCCAATTTCCTTGATTAATGATCAATGGGGGAGGGCCCAGCCTACTGTGGGTGGTGACATTTCTGGGCAGGTGAACTGGGTGTATAAGAAAGCAAGCTGAGGAAGCCTTGGGGAATAAGTCAGCAAGCATGACTTCCATGCTTCGTTCTTCCATGATCTCTGCTTGATAGTGGACTCTAACTTGTAAAACAAAATAAATCCTTTCCTTCCCAAATAGGTTTTGGTTGTTGTTTTACCCTGGCAAGAAGACCCTAACAAGAATAATGATTAAATTGCCCATCTTTAATATTCATAATACAGTGTTAAAATTTGTAAACTTCCTAATCTATAATATTTGTGCATGCTGGGTCTATTAGTCTTACTCTGAGAAGATTCCCTGATAAAAGCAACTTAAGGGAGATAAGTTTTACTCTGGCTTACTGTTCAAGGATACAGTCTATCATGACAGGGAAGTGCTGGCAACAGGAACTTGAGGGAGCTGGTGAAGTTGCAACTGACTAGGAAGCAGAGAATGCCCAGGAAGCCTTGGTGTAGTCCAGGGCTGGAGGCCAGGAAGCGGGTGTTACTCAGCTTTAGGGTGGGTCTTCCATCCCAACCTAATCAAGATACTCCCTCAGCTATTCCCAGAGGCTGACCCAGATAGTTTCTTATAGGTTTCCCCCAAAACTTGCCTTTTAAATGATTCCAGCTTCTGTCAAGTTAGTTGCTAGTCATTATTCACCATCATTCCAGGCTTGCACATGCTAGACAAGGATTTTAGCACTGAATTACATACAACCCCAGCCTTTAGGTTTATGACACATGCCCCTAGCATGTACCGAAAGCTACCTTTGAATTCCAAATCCTTCTGCCTCCTCTTCTCAAGTGCTTCTCAAGATTTCAGTCATGAACCAGCTCCATTATGCATTTATTCACTTCTTTTCTAGTGTATTTTAAAGTGAACATATTTTAAGAATGTTCCAAATGACCTTTTATTGGGGTTTGGCTTTTACAAAATGTAAATATAAGAACATTTCAGCACAAGTGATAATTACATTTTGTTGTAAATGAAGATGCAAACCCAAGATCCTCTTGCTCTGTGGACACAGTCTAAAGAGAAGACATGCATTTTTCTTTTAATCGAAGAAGCACTCATACAGCTCTTAGTATATGAGCTGTACTAACTAACCTGCATATATTACCTTGGGAAAGTATTGATATGTGATGAGGGTTTCCAAATGGGGAGGTGGGAGCTGGAAAGATAGTTCAGGTGATTGCCTCCTACAAACATGAAGACCTGTGTTCTGATTTCCAGTACCTAAGTAAAAGCCAGGCACTGCAGCTCATTAGACACACAGCCCAGCCAAAATCCACATACCCCAGGTTCATTGAGGGATTGTTTCAAAAACTTAAAATTAAAAGGCCTAAGAGATGGCTCATCTGTTAGGAGCACTTGTTGCTCTGCAGTGAACTAAGTTCGGTTCACAGACCCCGCAAAGCAGCTCACAAACATCTGTAACTCCAGTCTCAGGAGATCCAACACCAGTTTCTGGTCTCTGTGGGTACCAAGCATGCACATGCATAGTGTTCATACATAAATGCATGTAAACACTAAAATATATCTTTAATAAAGTTGTGCGATGGAGGAAGACACTCAAGGTTGGCCTCTGCTTTCTCTCCCCATGCACAGGGACAAATGTGCCCACACTTACACATGTGCACTTACCATATGCACAAGTTTAATGGATGAATAGGGGCAAGAAGGCATTGTGCTTGGATTGCACCCTAACTTAATAATAGACAACAGCATCGATGTGAGGCAGGAGATTGAGGTCCCAGCCCTCTTTTATTCTCTCAGATCTTCAGATTTTCCTACCTGGTCAGGATGTTGATTACTTAGATTTTTGATCTACTGAACAGGATCATTTTGGTCCCATGAGGCTTTTGGGTAATGTGAACCAGTTTGATTCCTACTGAGTGGGAGTAGTCATTTCTTTCTACACCTCTTCCTGCTTAGTCTGGTTGTTGTAGCTGCTGCTGTTGGCTGCCTCTGTAGTGTTCTAAGAAAAGTTGATGAAGAATATCTCTTCAAAACTTGCTTGTGGAACTTGGCATGGTGGTATACACCTTTAGTCCCAGCACTCAGGATGTGGGGGCAGATGGATCTTTTGAGTTGTAGGCCAACCTGGTCTACATAGTGAGTTCTAGGTAAACTAAGACTATGCAATGAGGCGTCTCATAATAAAGGAAAAAACAAATAAAAACAAAAGTTGCATGTACCCATGCCGTCAATCCCAACAGCTTGAGTCTGTCCCCACTAGTCACAGAACAAAGTCCAAAAATCCTCTGACCTCCACATGTACTCTATGGAGTGCAGTGTTCCATTGGGTTTTATTTAAGTCTTTGTAGGAAGGGTTTTAGTTTCTGTTGTCCACTCAGTCTAATTTTCCTCTTTGAAATTTATCAACGTTGTTATTGCTTCTCAAACAGTTTTCTCTAGAAACAGTTTTATAATCATTTTTGTTTGTTTGTGTTTTAGACATGTCTTACTCTGTAGCCCAGGCTGGCTTTGAACTCATGCCAATCCTACTGCCTCAGACTCCTGAGTCCTGAGATTACAGGCATAAGCTACCACACCAAGTTAGAAATGTTATTACTCAGTAAAATGAAGTTTACAGATTTGCTTCATTTTATTTGTCTGTTTGAGACAGGATCTTATTGTGTATCCTTGGCTGGCTTGGAAGTCTCTATGTAGACCAGGCTAGTCTCAAACTCACAGAGATCACCTATTTCTGCCTCAGGGGCTCTAAAGTTAAAAGCATATGTCATCATGCCTTGCACACTTACAATATAGTATTTGCCTTTAGAAATGACTAAGAGGCTAAGGCAGAGGGTGATGAGATTCCAGCCTAGGCCACATTCTAAGATCGTCTCAAAGGGTAATCACTGCTTTTGAACAGACTTTTGACACAAATCAAAACACAGTTTGTGTTACAACAGAAGTTAATGCAAGAAAAAATATGAACATTGCATATGAACAAAACTTTAATTTTTTTATTACATTTATTTATTTGTATGTGTGTGGGTACATGCATGCCACAGAACTCTGTGGAGATTACACATACCTCCAAACATTACAGGTGTTAGAGGAGCTGGCCTTCTCCCTCCTCCAGATCGGTACCAGTCCTAAGGCACGTGGCAAGTACCTTTACCTGCTGAGCCAAGCCATCTAACCAGCCCAGTAGTTTTACATTGGGCAATATATTTTCATCTGGAACCTCCTTTGAATCAGTTTCTTAGGAGGTCCCTAGAGTATTTTCTCTGATAAATTGTTTCTTAGTGTCTTTGACATCTGTTTTGCTAGGTTGTTCATAATGGGCAGCTTCTAAATTATTGCTTGTCTATGGTAGGCTGCTCCACGCCAAGCTTAGCTGTCCAATCAGGTTTACAGATTGGTCTCTGTCAAACAAAATTTCAGATGGATAAGAATTTAAAATTTTGGATGTGTAATAGGGCATATCTGGGCTCTACAAGAAAATTCTCTGTTCCTTGTAAGTTTTCAAATGTGCTGCATGTGTGCTTTGTTTCCAGGTCCGTATTGTGAGAGTTGGGCTGTTCCCAAAGAACTCTGGCTGAACTCAAATGAAGTGACTGTCCGCTTCCAGAGTGGATCTCACATTTCTGGCCGTGGCTTTCTGCTGGCCTATGCCAGCAGTGACCATCCAGGTACAACCAAAAAACTATCAAGCCTATCCACCTCAGAGTTCCTTTTGTTCATCTCTTCCTCTGGGCATAATTGTGATCTCAGACACAACAGTACAGTATGAGAACAAGCTGGACATGGAGGCCCATGTCTTTAATCCCAGCATTCCAGAGCCAGAGGCAGATGCCTGCCTGGTCTACATATGAGTTTCAGGCCAGCTGGGGATATGTAATACAACCTTGTCCTGTGGGGAGAGGAAAAGACCTGAGGACAGAGGGGAACAGCTTCTTTGTAAGTAGTTGGTCGAGTACTGACTGCATACTTTTAGAGCAGATGGTGAATGGATCCAGTGATGTGTATGGGATGGAATAAATCTTGTTTCCTGTAAGTCTTGAGTAACACATCTTTGGGGAAATCCTCTGACCTGGCTGTCTGTTTTCTCTGAAGTCCTGTCCCTAGCCTCCTTCTTTGCTTAGGAAGCAAACCTTTTAACTAGTGACCTCACCCGTGTCACATATGAGCTTGGAGACACAGTAGGGTCACATGACCCTCCGAACCATGAGTGGGAGAAAAGGGAACCCATGAGCCCTGATGAGAGGGAAACTGCCAGATCCTTCCTCAGCCTCATGGGGCAGAGTCATCACCCTGCCATCCGCTCCATGCCTATCCAGGGTCACAGATGCCCTGCATTCCTGCTGTCACTCTGCTTTGGTAGAACTATGTCTGGAAGGGGATTTGCCACTCATATGAAGGCAATTGTGACCGGTGTTCACCATATTTTTCCCTTTAAGAAACCTTGATGAAAAGGGCTGGAGAGATGACTTAGCGGTTAAGAGTACTGGCTGCTCTTCCAGGGGTCCTGTGTTCAATTCCCAGTAGTTACATGGTGGCTCCCAACCATCTGCAATGGGATCCAGTGCTCTTTTCTGATGTGTCTGAGACAGCTACAGTGTACTTATATAAACAAAATAAATAAATACATAAATAAAGATTCATGAAGAAGAAAGATCTATTGCCGAGAATATGGGCTGTTTGGGGAACTCTTTTGTCAGTTTAACAAAATTTGTTCCCCTGTAAGGACCTTCCTTTTGATGTGCTTGCTCCTGATTGATTGTTGATCAATACTGATTACCATGTCAGTGTTCTAGTTAAATTGTCCCTGTGTCACCCGAATGCCACTGGCTGAATAAAAATGTTCTAGGAAGCTGAGTATGTCACTATTCATGGAGCCTGGGTTCTGTTTCCAGAACCACAAACATCCAGTTGCGGAGGCACAAACCTGTAATCCCTCAAGTGTAATGCACTCAAGGAGGAGAACTGAGAGGACCAAAACATTTCAAGGTTGTCCTCAGCTACATAGTGACTTGTAGGGCCAAACCTGGACTAGCCTGGGCTGCCTCAGACTCTGTCAAAAAAACAAAAAACAAAAAACAAACAACAAAAACAGGGGGTGGGGGGAGGGAATGTTCCTGGGAATGTTTTCCATGAACTGTGATAGGATTGTTAGTGATTTTCCTCCCATTAAGCATATTGTGCACATGAAACCTGCAGGTGTATAGTAATTACAGTTAGAAGTAGATTTTGTTATTGTTCTCTAGACAGTAGCACTGAAACTCCCCATCAGTGGTAGGAAAGAAGAAAGAAACTGATTAAACCCGGAGACTATAATCCCAGACTTTATTTACTTGTAGACAAAAAATTCAACTAACATGATAATGCTCTCAAAGTTTTCTTTTTTAGCTGAAAAGGAGTATTTAGTATTTAGAAACAGGTGGCCTGTTTTCCACTCACCTGCTCACTGTGCCCTCTCTTTATTTGTAATAGATTTAATAACCTGTTTGGAACGAGGCAGTCATTATTCCGAGGAAAAGTACAGGTAAATATGTCTACTAAATTATTCATGTATAGCAATGAGGAGTTTATGAGATGTTCCCAAAAGGCAGAATTTGCAAACCCTTTGCACTGCAAATAATTGTAGTTTTTAGAGCCAAAAGTCCCTACGGCTCTGACTCGTGCGGTCTCTGTTGCTGCTGAAGCAGAAAAGCAAAGGTAGGCGATAAAAACCAGTGAGTCAGCATTCTACAGTCTTGTTTATACTAACAAGCCCAGGCTGCAGAGTCGGCTCAGCAGTCAGGAGTACACACTGCTTTTGCAAAGACCTGAATCTGGTTTCCAGGTCCCACATCAGGAAGCTCACAACTGCTTGTAACTCCAGCTCCAGGAGATCTAAGGCTCTACTGACCACTTTGGGCAAGTGTACTCACGTGCTCATGCCCATACCTATACAAAAATATGTACTTGCACACATGATTTAAGTGTGAAAATTCAAAATAACATTGAAAAAAAGCAGCAGAGTTGGGCTGACTCAGACTGAGTGTGGTGGTACACACCTGTATTGTCCTAGTCATTGAGAACTGGATGCAAGATGTTCAGTGGTGAGCCTGGGCTGTATGAAATACACACACACACACACACACACACACACACACACTCGAGGAGGAGGAAGAGGAGGAGGAGGAGGAGGAGGAAGAGGGAGGAGGCAGAAGGAAGGAGGAAGTTGTATTATTTGGGAGGGACTTGGTCCATACTTTGCTGAACCCTTAGTTCTGCTGTATTACCAATGAGCCACAGTAGAGTCTGGAGTATAGGTTTTCCCTGGTTGGTATTTGGAAATGAGTTGTATAATCCTTTCAGAGGGGTTTTGTCTTTTACCTTAAAGAAAAGCCTGGGAGAATAAAGATATGGATTGTTAGTTCAGCTTTACTTTAACCACAAATCTACTAAATTTCTGATATATATTTCCTCCTCAACCATCAATGAAGTGACAGAAGGAACTTCCAATCGTAGGGATAGTCTTTCAGCAATTCTTTGTTAGGTAGGGCTGTCCTAGGCATTGGGGAATGCCTTCCTTACCTGGATTTTACTGTCTACATGCCAGTTGTGACAACCACAACTGTCTGTACACAATGCCTCATGTCTTCTGGGGGACAAAAACACCCTCAGCTGAGAATTTCTGTCTAGAAGTAAATGCCAACAGCAATAACAAAAAGCTGTAACTTTAGAGTGCTTTCTTAATGGCCTGTGCAGCTTTCCATACCACACACATAAATAGCTCTTGTGATATTTCAGCATTCCCAGAAGATTGCTTCTGATACATCATGAAAACGGAGGCTCAAGACCGCTAAGTCACTGCACTAAGTGTGCTCAGGGAGCTAGGCTTAAGGTCTCGTGTTCTTAACTATTCTCAGACATTAACTGTCTCGCACATTCTCAGTGTGAGTATTTGATGTGCAGAATCAATTCCAGTATTAGCTGATACTAAGTGTACTCTAGGAACATGAGGAATCCAAGTATATGAAAGTCAATGTTGCTTTGTAAGATTATACCCATGTATACAGAGGCTCATGGCCTCTGGAGTTTTACTAGCCACACGTTTCCAGTGCACTGGTGATAAGGCCCTAGGTATCATACAAAAGGACAATGTAGTCAAACATATAGTGTAACATTATGGTGACAGATTGGTTCCACTGTAGGCCAGCCATTTTGCGGTGCTTAAGTATGGCCACTAATGCAGGCCCATACCTCTCACCCATAATTCTGGAATACAGAAACCTTTGGAAGTCCTTTGTTACTCATTTGATTGTCAATTCATTTGACAGCAAAATTAGACTACATTAGCACCAAGCTATTGAGTCTTTCTGTAGTTTACTTACTATAGCGATTCATGCATTCCGTGTGAGCTGTTACAGCTCTTGATTAACATGCGTGGGCTCTGTGGGGGGTCTTATATTGTGAGCATCATCGGCATCATTTCAGTTTCCTGCAATCCTAAACTGTCTGAATTGAGAGGCTCTTCTGGCACCAAGCAATTCTTCTCCTAAGGACCTGCGAGCCTGCAGGAGGTTGTTTTTTATTTCTCAGTTCTTTGATTACTACTGCCATGCAGGCCCTAAGAAAGAACTATGAAACATTTATTTGGGTCGTTTGATAATTAGTTGTCATTACATGGTAATTTTCTAAGCAGTGAGAGGAAAGTGAATGGAAGGGGGAAGAAACAGCTGCTATTTTGGAATCTGTCACTTTATAAATGGAGTAAACAGGCCTCAACCCTACACAGAGACTAAAGGCAACTGAGGGTAAGCTGAGAGCAGCTGCTGATCACCCCATACCAAGTGGTCAATCCTGAAAACATACATACAAGTGAGAGTGGTAAAGCCAAGCAGGTCATATTTATGTATTTAGGAATATATGTATATACACATGTAACAACAATTAATGAAAAAAGAGGCCATGAATTTGAAAGAGACCAAGGGGGAGGGGCATATAGGAGGCTTGGAGGGAAGAAAGGAAAGGAGGAAATGGTATGATTATAATATAACCGAAGGAAGGAAGGAAGGAAGGAAGGAAGGAAGGAAGGAAGGAAGGAAGGAAGGATGGAAGGAGGGAAGGAGGGAAGGAAGAAAGGAAAACTGTCAAGTCATATAGAAACAGGGACGTACGGCATTCATCTTCACAGCTGTCAGTGTTTTTATATGTTCGATCTGTGTGTGTGTGTGTGTGTGTGTGTGTGTGTGTGTGTGTGTGTTCATTCAAAGATGTATGTAGCTGTCTTTGATGTGCTGATGCTTCAAGAAACTAGAGGGAAAAGAGGCTGAACCCCAGGGAGTTTACATGCTGTGTTCAGGGTCGACTACCTAACCTTGGTCTGAGGCAAGTCATCCAGCCTCTAGCACTGAGATCCTTTGTCTTAGTTAGGGACACCATGACCAAGGCAACTCTTACAAGTACAACATTTAATTTGTACTTTAATTTGGGCTGGTTTACCGGTTCAGAAGTGCAGTCCATTATCATCATGGCGGGAGAATGGTAGCATCCAGACAGGCATGGAGTGGTAGGAGCTGAGATTTCTACATCCTAATCTGAAGGCAGATAGGAGAAGACTGACTCCCAGATAGCTAGCTAGGAGGAAGGTCTTTTAAAGTCCACCCCTACAGTGACACACTTTCTCCAACTAGGCCACACCTCCTAATAGTGCCACTCCCTGGGCCAGGCAAATTCAAACCACCACACCCTGCAATCACATTACCATCTGTGATGGGTTCCTGGAAAGCTCTTTGAAAGATGACTTAAGTAAGTTGAGCCCTATTTTATTATGCATTTATCATGTTTGTGTAAGTGGGTCAAACTTGTCCTTGAACTATGTTCTTCTTGTAACAGCCTTTTGATTTGTTGGGCTTATAGGCTTGTATGTTTAGGACCTGACTAAACCCTAATTTTAAAGCATTCTTCTTAACTTTAAGGATCATTTATTATTACATAGACCAATAGTATCAGTTATAGTAATCCTTGTGACTATGTATTTGAACTATGCCAAGTCCAAGGTGAAGTGTACTACAGGTGTAAAATATATTCCTAGTACTAGGAAAAAAGTTAAATTATCTCCTTGATTCTTATTTTTTTTTTCATTATAAGTGGGAATTAGCCAGGCGGTGGTGGCGCACGCCTTTAATCCCAGCACTTGGGAGGCAGAGGCAGGCAGATCTCTGAGTTCGAGAGTTCGAGGCTAGCCTGGTCTACAGAGTGAGTTCCAGGACAGCTAGGGCTACACAGAGAAACCCTGTCTTGAAAAACCAAACCAAAAAAAAAAAAAAAAATTTCTTAGGCATCTTAGAATCCAAGTGTACTAGGGAAGCTGCTTTAATACTTTACACATGATAAATCCTTACAGAAAGCAAATAACCATCGTGTAAACCTTCTTTCCAGGTTAACATTTTAGATCAGTTTGTGTTTTTGTAAGTCAAGTTTCTCATTTGTCTTTAAAACAAGATATTATTTGCCTGCATTATGGACAAGGCGGGAAAAAAAACAAAGTTGCCTGTGCGTTCATTTTTATTTCCAGAATTACCATGTGCTAACAGTGCCATGGGCAGGGAATTAGTTTTTATTAACTGTGGAGCCTTTAGATCCAAACACCTGTCCAACTTCCACGAAAGGCCATAGATTTATATACTCATTCATTCATTCATTCGTTCATTCATTCATTATACTTATACATTCATTCATTCATCTCTCTCTTTCTCTTTTTCTTTCTCTCTCTTTCTCTCTCCTTCCTTGAACTCAGGGTCCATTCTTTTACTTTTACATCTGTGTGTGCATGTGTCAGAAACTAAATTGAAGTGTAGTTTAATGCTTTTCTTCTTTCAATGTAATTTGATAACATATTTTTTTTTCCAGCAAATTCTGCCCAGCTGGTTGTAGAGACATAGCAGGAGACATTTCTGGGAACACGAAAGATGGCTACAGAGATGTAAGTTGTTAAGGGTGATTCCGAACAAGTGTTGCTTGCTTTGCCTGAATTAATTTCAAAATCAAATGAAATAGGACACAGAACTCTACATAGATATATGTTTTTGCTATTTTATGAGACGGTAAAATGCAATAATTTTGAAACCAAAGTTATCTATGCATTCTTTCTTATTTCCAGCATTTCTAAGTAGGAGTAGTAGAAGTGAAATAAAAGACAAAAATATTTTTAGCACCTAAGACGTATTATTTCATTGTATTGGTCAGCGTTTTCTTCCTGTAATGAACTCCTGAGACAAATCTATACTAAGAGTGTAGAAGTCAGTTTTCACTTCTCATTTTGGTAGTTTCAGTCCAGTCTGGTTGCTGCTGGGTCTGAGGTGGAGCCCAAGGACCACTGGGAAGTAGAGAGAGAGAAGAGGGCATTCTATGGTCTCTTTCAATGGCACATTCTTGGTGACCTAATGTCTTCCCATAAGGCGATACCTCCTAAAGGTTCTCCCATGTCCTAATAGTGCTATGGGGTAGGCCCATAAGCCTTGAGATCCAAACAGATGTCCAATTTCCACAAAAAGCCATAGATTTGTATACTTATTCATTCATTATATTTGTACTATATACTTAAACAGGAGGTCAGAGAACAACTTTGTAGAGTCAGTTTTTCCCCTCAATTTGGAGCTACCAGGCATGCATCATCAGGTGACAAGTATGTCGGCCAGGAGTCATCTTGCTAATACTAGTTCTGTAGTGCTACAGTTGTCTTCTATACTAGAGCTAGTGACATTACTGGTTACATCACAGAATAAAGTCATCTGCCCTACTTCTGTCCACCAACCTCCATTTTTATGTCTAAGAGGACTGTCTGGAAAATATATTTCCCAGAAAAAAGTAAATCCCAGAAGATTATTTTTCTAATCTGTCTGTCCTGTCTCCTAATATGTAGTTCACTATTTATTTCTACTTACAGATTTCCATCCTGGAAATATGCTCCCCCCACCCAACCTCTGCTTATATTACCATTTAAAATAGTTGAATTTGCATTTGACTGTTGAAAGAGTTGGTTTGATTTAGTTAAGATGTGAAACATCTGTAGTGCTGAGAAAAGACATTACTGCCGTATCCTCATGCATGGAGAAATATCTCACGAACTGTAGAGATTGAGAAATTCCCTCTGGCTGAAGAGAAAACTCAACTGTAATCTTGTTGTAGGCTGTTTTTTTACATTTCATTTTTTTTTCTCTCTCTCACCACATCCTGATTTTGAAATAGATCATAGTGTAAGTTTGCTTTTTGTTTCCTCTTTCCTGTATTGCTTCTGTTTATAAATTGGACACAGGATATTCATCTGGCCTACTGGACTTTATTTTTTTCTTTTCTGCATGTGGTACACTTAATTTTTTTACTCTTTCAATGGTCAATACATTTAAAAAAAAATGTAGAGAAGCTATTCTTAAATGATTCCAGGAAATTAACTAGAAGATAAAGGTTGAAGCAGAGTCTCTTCCCTTTCAATGGGAAGGTTTTATTCTTCTCCTGGGAGGGGTTGTAGGGGTGGATGGTTTAGTCCCCTTGTGTGTTAGATCTGAGTGCTTATCTGTAGATTCTGGCAATCAGGTCCCTTGTTTCTCACCAACTACTTGGCACTATTTGCTTTTGTTTTTCTTTTGTTTTTCAAGACAGGGTTTCTCTGTGTATCCCTGACTGTCCATGTAAACCGGCTGGCCTGGAACTCACAGATCCATCTGCCTCTGCTTCCCAAGTACTAAGGTTAAAGGGGAGTGCCACAATGCCTGGCTACTGTTTGCTTTTGAAAGATCATCTCTTTACAGAAGGCTGGTTAGTACCTGCCCCGTATCTGTTAGATACTTAGCAGCTGTGTAACAATGTGCCCTACCCCAAGGCTGAAGCAACATCTGTTGTCTCTAGTTGTCTTTTCATAGATATATATTTATTTACTGGGAGATTGGGTCTCACCACGTAGCCCTGGCAGATCTGGAACTCTCTATGGACCAGTTCTGCCTGTTTCTGTTGTCTCCCTGTTGCTGGGACCAGAGACATGCACCACTATACCCCTTTTTTTTTTAAATACATTCTGTGTGTGTGTGTGTGTGTGTGTGTGTGTGTGTGTGTGTGTGTGTGTTGTCCTATACATACAGGTAAATATTTGCAATGTGGCGGTCAGAGAACAATTTCAGGAATACATTCTTCTTTCCGTAATGGGATCCAGAGATCAAACTCAGGTGGTGACACTTGCCTCACAACCCTATCTACCGAGCCATCTTGCTGGCCCATCTCTCCTGTTTTTTTCCTTCCTTCCTTCCTTCCTTCCTTCCTTCCTTCCTTCCTTCCTTCCTTCTTTCTTTCCTTTTCTTTCCTTTTCTTTTCTTTTTGGTTTTTCGAGACAGGGTTTCTCTGTATAGCCCTAGCTGTCCTGGAACTCACTCTGTAGACCAGGCTGGCCTCGAACTCAGAAATCCACCTGCCTCTGCCTCCCAAGTGCTGGGATTAAAGGCGTGCGCCACCACCGCCCGGCTTTTATTTATTTTATGTGTTTGAGTACACTATAGCTGTCCTCAGACACACCAGAAGAGGGCATTGGATCCTATTACAGATGGTTGTGAGCCACCATGTGGTTGCTGGGAATTGAACTCAGGGCCTCTGGAAGAGCACCTATTGCTCTTAACCACTGAGCCATCTCTCCAGCCCTATCTTGTTTTCTGTGAATTAGAAATCTGAGCAGGGTTTTACTGGGTTCCCACTTCAGGATCTCATCAGGATAGAACTGAAATGTCAGCTTGAGCTACAGCCTCTCTGTGGCTCCTCTAGTGACAGGTCAGCTTGAGCTACAGCCTCTCTGTGGCTCCTCTAGTGACAGGTCAGCTTCTAGGCTCACAGTGCTGGACACATTCTGCTACTTGAGGGTCATTAGGCAGAAGGCCTTGAATTCTTGAATCTTGGCTGCCATTCGTGCCATGTCTCCTCTTAACATGACTGCACATGTCCTTGAAGCCACCAAGAAAGAATCACGAGCAAAACTGTCTCATACTAATATGAGATATAGTGGAGAGGTGTGACATCCCACTTTTCTGCCATGTTCTATGAATTACTAATAGAAGAATGTCACAGCTTCCCATCTACATGGGGGATTACCAGGAGGCAGATTGTACAGGTTATTTTAGAATCTACTCCGTGGCAGCTTCCTGTTAGGAAGTACATTTGGTGTAACAAATCTTTTTTGGAAGGTTCTTTGCAAAACTAAAACATCCTGTACATCAAGAAAACAGAATCTGGAAAACTAATTACTTGAGGAGCCATTGAAGTAGAAATATTCAGACTCGAGGGAGATTGTATCATCATTGAGTTTGTTTGTTTGTGACAGAATCTGTGAAGCCGCCTGTGGCTGGCTGGCCTTGAACTTTTGTGTATCCAGGGCTGGGCTTGAGCTCTCTTCCTGTTTCTATCTTCCACATGCTGGATTATCTATCACGTTGAGAATATGTGATCTTAAAGAGATCATTACAGAAAAGACATCCATTCATTTTGTGTGGCCCCAAAAAGCAGCAAGCAGCAGGATCAATGGATAAACATTACAGAGATGTGAATATCAGCTGTATAAAAGGAATATTTAAATAGCAACGAGTGCAATACAGTGTTTACAGAAATATGTAGATGTTATATAAAGCAGCTGTTGGTGATAGTTTGTGTGAATGGGGATACCAGTGGGATGGGGATAGAATGGATCTTCAGAGGCTGTATGTGAAGAACTTTAAAGGGCCTTTTTGGGTCCTTAAGAGAGTTCTGCCTCATCTGACAATGTCGCCATCTGTACTATGTATGTTTTCAGTGCCAACAGCAGTGTGGGCTTTGGGCTTCTCCTTAAGGTCTGACCACAGGACAGCTTTCCTTTGTCACCTTTCCACCTTTCTAATAATGGGGTACATCTGCTTTTCAATGGTATATGTCACTTAACAAATTTATTATTACTATTTCTTTTGTGGGGGGCCACTATGTATCATGATACAAATGGTAATCAGAGGACAGCTTGTGGAAGTTGATTTTCTCTTCACTATATGGATTCCAGAAATTGGATTTATCTTAGTCACTGTTCTATCGTTATGAAAAGACACCATGGCCAAGGCAACTCTTAGAAAAGAAAGCATTTAATTGGGGCTGGCACTGGTGCTGGAGTAGAAGCTGAGAGAGATGGGGGGAGAGAGAAAGAGAGAGAGAGAGAGAGAGAGAGAGAGAG
>NW_021604660.1:4883672-4899952 GCF_004785775.1 Grammomys surdaster | reverse complement strand
GGAGGGAGAGGGAGAGGGAGAGGGAGGGAGGGAAGGAGGGAGGGAGGGAGGGAAAGAGGGAGAGAGAGGGGTTGGGTAGGGGGAGAGACTGAGACTGGGCTTGGCATAGGTTTTGGACATACTTCTGTCAACAAGGCCACACTTCCTAATTATTCTAATCCTTTCAAACAGTGTCACTCACTCCCTGGTGATTAAAACATTCAAATGAGCCTATTGGGGCAATTCTTATTCAAACCACTACTGAGCTTGCGTATTCACTGTGGAAGCTCAGTGGGTACCTTTAGGACTGAGTCATCTTGCTGACCTTAACCAATTCATTTTACAAATTCATTGTTCTCCAAAAGTATTCAAGGAACTGTCTAAACCTGAGCTGAACAAGGACAACAGTAGTAGACATGCCACCGTGGGTGGGAGAAGCCCATGAGACCTCAAGGAAATAGAGGGAACCGAGAGCAGGAGAAGTATTCCTCTCCACGGAAGAACACTCCAACTGATATTCAATTCCAAGTGAACAGCCCTGACATGATCCATGAATAGCATTATACAGAATGAGCAGGTACACACACACACACACACACACACACACACACACACATTAATCATTAATGAAAAGAAAGGTCACAAATGTTAACATTTTTTTTAGAGGAAGATTAAGAAAATACTACAGTGCTGGTGTGATTTGATCACCTGGAAGATCCTGTGGGTCTTCATGCCGTTGGTTGGCTGACTTTTGTGGCATAGGGAGCTCAGTGTGATAATGTTTTGTTTATTTTTCTTGAGACAGTGTGTGATTGTACAGCTCAGGTGGATGCTGAATTCCCTGCTGGCTTTGAACCTGAAACTCTCTTGTCAACTGGACCTCAATGAGAGTGCTTTTCATGTTTCCTAAATATGTGCAAATAGTACATAGACATAAATACAAATTTAAAAATTAAAGAGTAAAATTGTGTATATGTTCCCTTTACTCCTTCAAGAATTATAATGCTGTTGTTTCAGCTGAGTTAATGAATATCGTCTAAAACAAATCACTAATCAACATACACTGGTAATATAGTTTGTCCATATGTGCATTTAACTTAAACCGTGCCACACCTGCACTACAGACTACTGAGGAAATTAAAATATTAGTTGTTCAAGTGGGAGGTGGTTGTTGTTGTTTTAATCAGATTTAATGAAGGTGAATTTTTAAACTTGATACCAGGAGAGAAAAACACTAATAAGCAGGAATTATGTTTAAATTTTAAGATGAGGAATTGTTTTTTGTTTTAATAAAGAAATCATTGTGGGAAAGGTTGGTCATTTTAACCAGAATAATTGAACGGACAGATCTGGTGGCTTGTCTCAGGAATATGTGACCCATGCCCTGCTTTAAATATGGGGAAATCCTTAAAAGGAGTCTGGACCATTGGACTCCTTCTATTCTTTCTTGGGTAAGTCATATTTCATGACTGATGGTCATTGTTGCTCAATGACCTCTACTCTGTCCATCACTGGGAGTTCTGTAGAGCACATAGCTCTTGAAATGTTCACTCCATCACTAGGCAGAATTCTGTGGAAGAAACTATTCAAAGCTGTGGGATCTAGCCCATAGGAGGAGCTTGCTCAGAAGGTTCCTGTTCCAGGCATCCTGGCTCTGCCTCCAACTGCATTTCATATGTGAAGTCATTTCTCTGTTCTGGGTTATTTTCATAAGTCAACTGGAGAACAGCAAGGGTAGACTAGCCTGTCTAGAGTATTTGGTGTCCACTCTGGATGTCTGCTACCTTCTGGCTTTAGGGTCCACAAAGACCTGTCTCCCTCCCTATGTCCCAGAATAGATGCAAATTAGCTGTGGTCTACGGTCAGCTATTCCTATTTTCCAGTCCTGTTTTGTTTGCTGAGACAGAGTCTCATGTAGTCCTGGCAGGTCTGGAAGCTGCTAAGTAGCTGAGGATACCCTTGGAACTCCTGGTCCTCCTGCCTCCATTTCATAGTTGCTGTGGTTACTGGTGTTTTTCACCGTAGAGAAAGCTTCCTAAGGAAGGCAGATTCTGGGAAGTTGTTTTTTTTTTTTTTTTTTCCAAATGCATGATGAGTCTCCACTACAGGTCACCTTCCTTTCCCTCCTTCTAGGGGACAAGATTATCCTATGTCCCCTGTTTCCAAAGGGGACAGTATTATCTGCATCTCTATTGGGCTTCTCTTTTGTTGTATGTTCTGTTTGTAACAATGACATCACTTACTGCAGAATTGACTTCCATTGCTAAATCTCAGGTGAGAAATATGAAGTCTCTTATGGGAAAAAAAATCACAGAATTCCTTGGTGTTGGTGAAACTCCCAGATGATTGGTAACAAATACCGTCCCTTGTTTCTGCATGTGTTGTAACTTAGATTCGAGGAAGCGTTCCCACTGAGACTCAGGTAATCAATGTTCTAATGAACATAGGAAACCACTTAGGTCCAGTGATCAAGACCCAGTGGCATGACCCTCTGTGTAGGGCAGATCTCACGCCCGGGTCGCGCAGGGGCGGCCTGGGTGTGGGCGCGGGCTGGAGCCCATGCGCCCGCACACAGGTGTCAGGGCGGTCTCGGGACGGCTGGCGTGCAGAGCCGACTGCGGAGAAAAAGGCTTCTCATCCCCTGTCCCGTGAGCTGGCGTGCAGTAACAAGAGACACAGGACACAAGCAGCGCAGCTAACTAGAGTACAGAGAGCACCCGGCGGACGAACAACTTCTCTCCCTCCCCCTGCCCCTCATGGACAGGGGCGCGCGCGAGCTTTGACTTACTTGAACGAAGAGTCCAGAATTTAAGAGACATGTGACAATTTAAAATATGTTGATTTATTAACAGATGACGGGCTTGGGTGGTGAATGATGAAACGCTCTCCCGAAAAATGTCGGAAGGTGTCTTGCTTATATATTGGAAACGGAAGAGAAGGGCGGAGCCAGGGAAATCTAGAGGCAGAGACTTGTTCTCTCCGCCCCCTCTCTGGGCTCTGGGGAGTGTGGCCAAATTACAGTCCCACACCTCTGTCCTCTTGGATTTAATATTAGCCATATGGAAGATGCAGAGCACACAGCTCAACTTTATTTAGAGTTGCCTTCTTGGCTCAAATGCCTAGTCAGTCTGTCTATTGTCTTCCCATCCACATCTGTTGCTGGGGACCTTTGGACTTGTTCACCCCACAGTTCTTGTCATTCTGTAACTTCCAGTCAGAGCTAGTGTCACCCCCTAACCTGCCTTAATCAGAGCCAGCCACTTGATCTTGCTTTTGCCGAATTTGTCTAAACAGCATATAGCTGGGGCTGAAGGCTCCCATGAGCAGCTAGCCCAGCAGTCACAGGCTTGTGGACCCACTGAAAGGATTCAGAAAATGAGATGAATGCTGGGAATTTTTTTTTTTTTTGGATCATTCCACATAGAACTTGCTGTTGCATAAAGCAGCTGTCAGCCATCTTAGTTTTGATGTTGTACCAAAGCAAGGAATTAATGTGAAGCTGCAGAACAGAAAGTTGAATAGTACCTAGGTTGCTTTCCACCTTGTTTAAGACTGTCTGCTTGTAAACCAAGAGGCAAACCCATTATCTTTTTTCTTCGTAACAATCTACCCTGAACTCAGTGACTTATGAGCATGGTAAGCAGTTTTGACAGATGGGTTCTTCAGCTCTGCTAGCCTGAAATTGCTCTTGTGGTGCTGAAAAGTCCCTGTGGCTTCACTAATATGCATGTCAGTTAGCAAGCAGGACCTTGTGAATTGCTGCAGAACAAGGCAAACTCCTTGACTCCTTCAGATTTTGCAGCTAGGAGTTAACAGGGTTGTGGCCACAGAGGCATTGTTCATAGGGCAGAGTACTACTGTAAATGACAAGCCAAAATGGAAAACTCAGTGGGTGTGCTTCTAATCCCAGCACTCCAGAGACAGAGGCAGGCAGATCTGTGAGTTCAAAGCCAGCCTGTTCTATACAGTGAGTGCCAGGATAACCAGCACTAAATAACGAGATTGTCTCTAAAAAGAAAAACAAAAACAAATGAACACCACAAACAAACAAAAGTAGAAAGTAGAAAAGTCCATCTTTGTTTTAAACTTGTGAGTGCTGAATAATGATGTCACTCTGTTTCAGACCTCTTTATTGTGCAAAGCTGCTATCCACGCAGGAATCATCGCAAATGAACTAGGTGGCCATATCAACCTGCTTCAGAGCAAAGGGATAAGTCACTATGAAGGAATCCTGGCTAATGGTGTGCTTTCCCGGCAGTAAGTACTTTGCTTGTCTTCTGAGAGGAGAAAAGCCCTGAGGCCATAATTAATCAGCTTGCAGTTTTGAAAGGACGACAGGGATGTAATGCCAAGTGGCAGTCAGCTGAGAAAATATTCGTGATATATGGGGGCTATCAAGATGGCTCAACTATTAAGAGTATTTGTTGCTCTTCCAGAGAACCCAAGTTTTCATAACCATCCGTGGTTTAAGCTCTAAGGTATCTTCTTCAGGCAATAGGCATACAAATGGTGCACAAACATTAAGGCAAAAACACTCATGTAATTAAAAAATAAAATAAATAAACCCTTAAAAATGTGCGAGAGTTTAAACAGCATTTATAGTCTTTATATAGAAAATACATGTAGTAACAAGAGAGCTTTCTGGTTATGTGGGCATGTAAGTTAAAATGGCAGAGGACTGAGCCCTGGTGTAGATTTCTTGCAGTCCCAGCTGTACTTGTGGGAGAAGATTAAATCTTATTCCTTTTGAGTTTTTATAGTTTCAGGAAATTACTTAAGTTATCTCCAATTTTACTTAATCCTGAAGGAAAGAGGGAATTGAAGTATTCCTAGAACCACTGAGTGCTCCCTACCCACAAAAATTCCTAGAGACTATTTTTGAGGAGTAAATAGGGGGCTACAATGATGATAGATAGATAGATAGATAGATAGATAGATAGATAGATAGATGATAGATAAGTAAATAGATAGATAGCAATGACTTATTATGTGTAAGCATCTCAGTGTGATACTTGTCTCAGTTTGCTTCATGGGGTTGGGGTATGTAAATTGATTTAAACATTTCTTTTTTTTTTTTAAAGATTTATTTATTTTATGTATATGAGTACACTGTAGCTGTCTTCAGACACACCAGAAGAGGGCATCAGATCCCATTACAGATGGTTGTGAGCCACCATGGGAATTGAACTCAGGACCTCTGGGAGAGCAGTCAGTGCTCTTAACCACTGAGCCATCTCTCCAGCCCGATTTAAACATTTCAAACTGAGCTTTGTATACATTTGGATATCCTAGAGTTTAGGAGATGTGCAGAGCTGCTAATATAGGCTAATAATATAGGCTGCTCCAAACTGCAGATGCCCACATACCTGAGAGGCAGTAATGAGTGGAGAAGGAGGCTCCCTGCAGATGGATAGTTAGTGAGGAAGAGGTACGCTTGGAAACTCCAGGTCTCCCCCACCCCCATCATTCCCACCCACTCCCACCCGGTCTCCCTTGTACTCTGTTGGTCCCAGGAAATGTTTCCTTTCACTATGATTGTGAATTGACAAGTTTCCACAGTTTTAGTCTCAAGGACAGAAGCAACACACAGGTTCTGATCCGTATGTAGGAATCAATCAGGATTCTCTTCTGCACTCCACTCTCTGCATGGCAGTTAGCCTTACCATTTTACCTTACTCCCCTTTTTAAATTATTGTTTTCTGCTGACCATTAACGTGATCCTTCCACTACCGCTAAAGTTCTGGGATTACAAGTATACACTCAGTTTATTCAATGCTGAATATCAACCCCAGAGCTCTGTATATGCTGGGCAAGTTCTCAACTCCCAAGCCACACTCTTAGCATCCCAGACCTCTCTTGCACACAGGAAACTCAAGACTATATTTCATTGTTCCATCCTTGTGCTGGATGTCACTTGACACAAGATAGTCATCTGAGAGGAGGGAACAACCTTTAAGAAAATGTCTCTATAAGATGGCACCGTAGGCAAGCCTTTAGAGCATTTGCTTAATTAGTGATTGATATTAGAAGGGCCCAGGCTATTGTGGGTGGGGCCATTCCTGGATGGTAGCCCTGGGTTCTGTTAGAAAACAAGCTGAACCTCCATGGTCTCTGCATTAGCTCCTGCTTTCAGGTTTCTACCCTGCTGATTTCCTGTGCTGACTTCCCACGATGATGAAGAGTGATGTGGAAGTGTAAGCCAAATAAACCCTTTTCTCCTCAACTTGCTTTTGGTCATGATGTATCATCACAACAGTAACCCTAAGATAATCCTCATAAGAATGTGGACTATCTTGCTTGGTTGGAAGCCCATTACAAGCATGCATGGTGTCTCAGTACTTGGGAGTCTAAAGTCAGAGGATTGTGAATTCCAGCTAGCCTGGGATGTATATACGGAGACCCAGTGTCTGTAAACCTGGGGGTAAGAGGTCACTTTATCAATAGTAGATAGGTTCTCAAATTAGCATAGATTTGATTGAATCTGATGTCATTTTGAGAAAGTAGATAAATATATTATAGTTTAACAAAGGTGTGGATCAACAACATTGCTTTTAAAGGAAAATATGCCTGGCAGTGGTGGCACATGCCTTTAATCCCAGCACTTGGGAGGCAGAGGCAGGCGGATTTCTGAGTTCAAGGCCAGCCTGGTCTACAGAGTGAGTTCCAGGACAGTCAGGGCTACACAGAGAAACCCTGTCTCGAAAACCCAAAAATAGAAAAGAAAAAAAAAAAGTAGGTTTCATTCTCTCAATTACCTATGTAGCAATTAAACTTAATGTGTAAATACAATTTTTAAATAATTTTAAATTGAATTTGCATACCAAAGATGTACATAAATATGAATGAGTCGCAGCTTCTAGGAAATTGGTGGTATATCATGTAATTATGTGAACTAATTTTCTTTCTTCTTCTTCTTCTTCCTCTTCTTCCTCTTCCTCCTCCTCTTCCTCCTCCTCCTCCTCCTCCTCCTCCTCCTCTTCTTCTTCTTCTTCTTCTTCTTCTTCTTCTTCTTCTTCTTCCTCTTCTTCTGTGTGTTTGTGTGTTTGTGTGTGTGTGTCTAGAAAGCTTTTGTGATTTCTCCCCGATCCTTGTTCTGAAAAGGGCATCTACTGTATGTGAAACCAGACTCCTCTACTTGTTTAGATCCCAGATCTTCAGGGAGCAGCTGTTTTTATCTGTGATGTTTTGCCCTTGGGGAACCACCATACTTTCGGTCATTGAACTTCTGTTCCCACACATGATGGCTTGGTACTCAGGAAAAACAACACAGAAGGAAGTGTTGCAGCTGAGGAAGAAGGGGTCTCTAAAGCAAATATCCAGGCTCTTCTGGGATTCATCCAGGGGTCAGGCCACTTCCTCAATTTGAGTAAACTATTATGGAATCAGGAAGAAGGACTGACCTCATCCCAAGGAGGAGGAGGAGGAGGCGCTGACCATCAGAAGGGAAAGCCTTTTCTTTGTGTTTACCTCAGGTTGTTCCAGACTGTCTGTCTCTGGAGCCCCGGGGAAGGCCTCTTATTCCTGTAATTTGATGGAATTTGTTTACCCCATGTGGATGCCTCAGAGACCTGTCCTCCCCTAGGTGGTAGTTTTTAAGGAGAAGGTTTGTCTACCCTTAATGTGACTCTGTCCCATTTAGTTCGTTGGACAGAGTGAAATGGCCATCAGAAGCCAGCTGATAATGGAGAAAAGCCAGGCAGAGAGCCATTAGCAGAACCAACCATCCCTCGGTTGTCTGCACTTTTGAGTGAAAACTTTGTTGTATTACATTTTAAAAGTGTGTATGTGTGTGTGTGTGTGTGTGTGTGTGTGTGTGTGTCTGTGTCTGTGTGTGTGTGTGTGTGTGTCTGTGTGTGTGTGTATTTATGTGAACGTCAGAGGACAACTTGTAGGTGTGGATTTCAGGGAGCTCTCAGTGGGCCCATTATCAACTGAGCAGCTCATGAGACCCATAGCTTCATGTTCAAAAGTTAACCTTTCCACACTTATCCTCTCTGACAACAATATAAAAGTAAATATTTCAGTGCCTCGTGGCAGTGAAAACAAGCATAAGTGTTCATAATTCATCTGATTATTTGGGGGCCACGTTTTTTGTATAGACCTTTATGTTGTGATGTCAAGAGAAAGAAAATTGAACTATCAGATAGAAGAGAGGCTATTAATGAATTGTGAATTTATTCCCAACAGTGTATACCTTTTCCAGAGGGTTCTCAAAAAGGAAGTAAGTGTGATTGAGGTGCATGATATGAAATTCCCAAATAGTCAATACAAATATTAAGTGTGAAGGAAAAAAAACTACTGTAAGACCCCTAGTTATACCCTGTATGGACATATATAATTAAGGTCTTTTACCAGCAGATCACAGAAACACCTGCCTGTCTATATTTACTCCAATATATGGAGTTATACCAGATGTCCATCAGAGATGAATGGGTAAAGATGATACACACAAAGGAGTTCTGTTTTGGGATGAACTTGGGGTATTTGCTGGAGAATAGGCCCACAGATCATCATATTCAGCAAGATTAGAGAGACCCAGGAACATAAAACTGGGACAAGAGGATTATGGCAAAGCTTCACCTATATAGTGAGGTCTAGGAAAGCCCAGGCTACATATCAAAAGTCTATCTTAAGGATAACAGCAACAAACTAGAAGGGAGACGTGCAGGTTGGTTTTATGGGAGAGGAGGGCCTCAGTTGAACTACCTCTATCAAATTGGCTTGTGGGCATGATTATGGGGTATTTTCTTGATTGATGACTGATTCGGGAAGGCCCAGCCAACTGGGTGGTGCCAGCCCTGGGCTGGTGGTCCTTTGTGGTATAAGAAAACAGACAGGGCAAGCCAGTCAGCAGCATTCCTTCGTGTCCTCTGCTTTACTTCTTGCCTCCAGGTTTCTGTCTTTAGTTCTTGCCTTGACTTGGTGATGAAGTCTAATTGAAGACTTATGAAGTGAAGTTAAGCCTTTTCCCTTCTAGATGCTTGTTCGTTACAGTAATAGTGCACTAGGATAGATGACTTTAGGTCAGGGAAGCCATGGAGAGTTTCGGATGAGGGTGACGGAGGGTAAATACAAAGTAACCTTGTGTACATGTGTGGCAATGTCATGCTTAAATACATTTAATTAATGCATACTATTACAAAAGGTCATATCTCACAGTCTGGCCTTTGTCACTTGTCTTTGTTTTTGTTTTGTTTGCTTTAAAATTTATGACAGTTTTTGAGTTAGCTGACCCTTAAGATGCTGGTGTAAGTGATAGCGGAAAGGCATCGGGATTGTGATGCCTTTCTGCATGGGGTGGTGGGGCGGGTGTGTGAAGCTGCGCTATGCTGGGTTCCAGTATCTATCAAAGCAGCTCTCTCATGTGCCTCCTGTCTGTTTTCTTTATTTCAGTGGTTCTTTGTCAGAAAAGCGATTTCTGTTTACATCTCCAGGTAAGGATCATGCTTTTCTTAAGTTTATTCTCTACAAGTCTACAGTGGGAATTTAGTCCTGCAAACCCCAGGACTATGTAGTTATGTAGTTCAAAAATTTTCTGGCATATTGGTTTTGTTTTGTTTTGCTTCCCCTTTGGTCGTCCTGGGCCTGATCTTTGCCAGGCAAGTGACCTACCTCAACATGGAGGCAAGAGGGTCAGGAGTTCAAGACCGTCCTCGGGTTTATAGCCAGCCTGGGCTACTTGAGATCTCTCTCTAAGAACAAATAATAGTAAATGTGTGCATATATGCATACATACGCACATACATACATATGCATATATTCCCACACATACCACAATAATAAGTAGTAGCATACTATACATTTTTCATTTAACTTTAAATTCTGAGTATTTTTAAGATTACTATATATGAATATGCCACTAGTTAACCATTCTCCTCCACAATATTAAAGTTGTTACATCTTCCTGAAATTTCACTCTTATGAACGACATGGGTGAAATTTACCTTTACTTTATATCCTAGTTTTTTGTTTTTCTTTTTGGTTTTTTTTTTTCAAGAAAACCTTTTGTTCATGAACTATACATTTCTACTTTGGTTGTTGTTAGTCCTTTGAGGCAGGGTCTCACTCTGTTACCCTAGGTAGACTGGAACGAGATATATAAATCAGGCTGGCCTCAAACTCACAAAGATCCACCTGCCTTTGCCAGTCCGGTGCCAGGATGGAAGACATGCATCGCCATGTCCAGCAGACATTTTCACTTCTAATTGTCCTTTATTTTCTTCCCAAGGGTCACAAAGAAAGGTGCAGAGTGATATCCTCCGTTGGTTTATAGTTTATACAGCCAGGGGCCTGTTCTGGGACAGGAGAGCCTCTTCATTTGAGGCAGAAATAGTAGTTGAGAACCATGGTGTTTTCAGTAGCAGAGTGGCATGCTGCTTGAGGACATCAGGCTGCAGTTCCTCTTCAGTTAATGTACCACAGCTCTGACAATGAGAATCCCACAGCTTCCCAGCCTTAGTTAGCTGTACTTGTCAAACCTCCTGCCAGCTGCGGACGCTGGTCTGAGAGCCTCACCCAGCCAGAGGCAGCTTCCTCCCTTGACCAGTCTAATTCTGATTTGGGGAATTAACTTGAACCCATCGAGAAGCTCAGAGTAAGAGCTAATCCTGGGGAGCATGGAACAAACGCTGCACTTTTTTGGGTAGAGGAACAATTTTATGTTTCCACACTTAACTCAGACTTTACTTTGAAACATCATAGGCAAATATGTATTCCTTTTTCCTGTGCACAAAGTAGTTTTGCTTATTTTATTTTAAAGATGTATGTATGTATGTATGTATGTATGTATGTATGTATGTATGTATTTAATGCATATGAGTGCACTATTGCTTTCTTCACACACACCAGAAGAGGGCATCAGATTCCGTTACAGGTGGTTGTGAGCCACCATGTGGTTGCTGAGAATTGAACTCAGGGCCTCAGTGCTCTTAACTGCTAAGCCAACTCTCCAGCCCCTTTATTTTATTTTGAGATAGTGTCTCACTGTGTGTATGCCTGTATCCTTGGCTGGCCTGGAACTCACATAGGTTCGCTTGCCCCTGCTTCCCTAGTGTTGGGGTTGATGATGTACACCACTGCACTCAGTTCTAAAGCTGAGTTCTTTGTTTATTTGTGAGTTATGTGATATTTGTGTTGTAACAGTGGCTTTCTCCTCTAGGAATTAATATTACAACTGTGGCTATTCCATCAGTGATCTTCATTGCTCTCCTTCTGACTGGAATGGGGATCTTTGCAATCTGTAGAAAGTATGTGAATTTACACTTTTTCAATTTTTCTCTAATTATATACATAAGCAGTTTATTAGTTGACTTTTCTTATCACTCTGACAAAAGTATCTTAAGGAAGGGAGAGGAAGGGATTGTTTGAGCTCACAGTCTGAAGACACATAGTCTGCCCATCACAGTTAGGGAGGACAGTAGCAAGAGTGTGATGTAGCTGGTCACATCATATCTGCAGGATGTCAGGACCCTGGCTCAGGGAATGGTACCATCCCTGACTTGGAGGGATCTTCCTATCCAGGCACATGGTTATAGACAAACCCAGAGGTGCTTTTCCACCAAGTGGAATAATCATAACTAACATTCATAAACTTCAGAAGTTTACTCCTCTGGTACATATGTATGCTTCTAAAGAAGCAGCATGCCTTCTTTAGAGATGAAATGTTGATATTTTACAAGCAATTTGGGTCCAGATGTTAGCATAGGAATTATCCAGCACTACATTCTATGGCTTCCCACATAAGTACTGCTGGACCAACATCTGGAAACTGACATGTTCCCTGTGAAATCTCCCTTGTTCCCCCACCCAATGGAAACTGTATTAGAAAGAAGACCCAGCACCTGGCTTTGGCTTCTACCACGTCCCTAGATAGCCTAGCAATGTCTGATGTAGCTGTTTTCTCTTCGAACAAAGGCAATCACTATGATGAGTACTGAATCTTTTTCATAATTCTATATGGTATTTTTATTATTATAACAAATGTTAGAAATTGGGTTTAAATAAAAATTAAGAAATATTCTCAGGTTTTCTTTTTACAATTTAAAAGGCTTTAGAACTTATAAATATTACATTAGTATGGATAGAATGTCGAATCATTGTACATCTTCGACATAACTGATAATGATAATTGCTTTTTTGTTTGTTTGTTTGTTTTGTTTGTTTTTGAGACAGGGTTTCTCTGTGTAGCCCTGGCTGTCCTGGAACTCACCCTGTAGACCAGGCTGGCCTGGAACTCAGAAATCCACCTGCCTCTGCCTCCCAAGTGCTGGGATTAAAGGCGTGGGCCACCACTGCCCGGCAGATAATTGCTGTTAAAGGCACATATAATTTGTATTTTATAGAAAACAGAATATAAAAGTGATCCTTACAAATTACTTAAGGATTTTATTAGTTTTCTGAGTCATTGAGAAAATCAAGTAATAATGCATTACTTTCTAATATGCAAAATAAAATTAGTATGCATCTCTCAGTGAATATGTCACCTTAATTATAAGATATACTTACATACGATCATACACATACACACACAGAGCTTTTTAAGCATATGACAGTGTCTAGCAAATTCAGTCTTCAGAACCACCTATGAGGTAAGTACTTCTGATTTTCATATTATATGAGGACACAGGCCGACAAATTGGCTGCCAAGTACTCAGTAGAGCTTTTTTGTCTTGACAGGAGGAAAAAGAAAGGAAATCCGTATGTGTCAGCTGAGGCTCAGAAAACAGGTTGGTTAAAAACTCCATCTACAGTTTTATTCTGTCTTCAGGGGAAAGGGCAAGGTCTGTTGATGCAGGACATTTGTAGGACGGTTGTTACCTAGCTTAGTGGTAGAACACTTGCCTAATATGTACAAGATCCTGGGTTCTATACCCTTTATCTGTGAGTGATAAACCCAAGACAATAAGGGATGCTCAAGACTGTAACTAGAACTAAATCATGTACATAAAGTATTTACATGCATAGCTCTGATAAAATGTAGTTTATGTATTAGGCATGGTGAAAGATTAAAAAAACCCACCAAGTGTTAATGAAACAGGACAATTGTATTGAGTAGAATGGCCACTATTTTTCTTTCTTTTTTTCTTTTTTTGGTTTTTCGAGACAGGGTTTCTCTGTGTAGCCCTGGCTGTCCTGGAACTCACTTGGTAGACCAGGCTGGCCTGGAACTCAGAAATCCACCTGCCTCTGCCTCCCAAGTGCTGGGATTAAAGGCGTGCACCACCACCGCCCGGCCACTATTTTTCTTTGGGTGCATCATAAAGTGACTGAAGGGGAGTATTTCAGTTTCTTTTCCTCTTGCTGTGATAAAATAATCTGAATGAAAACAACTTAAGGAAAGGGAGTTGTTTACACTCACAGTGGAAGGTCCAGTCCATTGTGGTGAAAAGGAAAGATGGTGGGAGCTTGAAGCAACTAGTCACACTGCATCTTTGCTGGGAAGACACAGAGGGATGAATGCAGGCTACTGCCCAGTTCCCCTTCTCCAGTTCAGGATCCCAGGCAGGGAATGTGTGCCACCATTCCCACATTAGTTAATACAATCAAGATAATCCCCACCACCACACAGCCATTTTCCAGCTAAGTCTAGATTCTGTCAAGTTGTCGGGAACACTAACCTTCACAGGAGGATAGCATACAGAGAACCAACAGGAGGGTGGTTCACATCCAGGTAGTGCTATGTGAGAACAGCATACAGCTTAAAATATGAATTGCTTCTGGAATTCTTCTGTTTAATATTTTTGGGCCATGGTTCCTTTTGTTTTTGGAATGTAAGCTGAAGGTAAGAGGAGACTTCTCTCTAGTTTGAAAACAGAGTTAAGTTCCATTACCTTTGAATCAGCAATACTACAATGAAGAAATTTATCGTGTCTAGTCTATATTCTGCTTCAGAATTTTCATGCCGCCATATCTGTGTTTAGCACGAGCCCGATCCCATTTAAATTTTGTCCTTTTCATTTGTGTATGTGTCTGGAAATCGGATTACTACACTGTCAGCAAAGAGTGACAGCAGCCCTATACGTGAGCTGAACGTGTGGTTGTCCTGGGTTAAGTCTTTGAATCAAAGTAATGCAGACAGGACTAGTGAGATGGCCTAAGTTTGATCGATCCCCTGGGATTACAGGTGAATACTACTGACCTGTCTCTTAAAAAGTCTCCAAAACAAACACATGGACCCTGACTGGTCCATTCCTCAGTTTCCCAGAAAATAGAGTGGAGGCCTGAAGATGCTGAGGGAAGGCTGAGCCTAAATGATAGCTGTGTTGTCTCCTCTGGGGTATGAGTTTATGTGGCTGACAGGAAATGTGCCCAGATTATTCCAGGACTTGGAAACAACATCAATTTTTTTTAATTTATTTAATTTATGTGTGGGGGTGTTTTGTTTGCCTGAATGTATGTCTGTGTGTTATGTCCATGCCTGGTGCCTACAGGGTCAAGAAGAGGGTGTTGAATCCTCTGGGACTGGAGTTTCAGATGTTTATGAGCTGCCGTTGTGGGTGTTAGAAATCGAAACTGATTCCTGGAAGAACAGCCAGTGCTCTTAACCACTGAGCCACCTGTCCAATCCACACGTACATTTATACCATCAGTGAGAACCATTCATGGTGATGTATATCTTTAATCCTTGCACTCAAGAAGGAGAAGCAGGCAAATCTCGGTGAATTCAAGGCTAGCCTGCTCTACATAATGAGTTCCAGGGTAGCTAGGACTATGTAAAGAGACTCTATCTCAAAAAAAAAAAAGCTTTCAGTGGGTAATGTACATATTGAAGGACTGCTGTGTTTCATGCTGTGCTCAAGAGCTGTGGCCGTGGGTTTGTCAGCATCCTGCAAGAAGACTGACTTCTGACATACTGCAGAACACATAGGTATGTAAATTACATGCCTGATGCCTGGTCTCATATTCTCTTGATTTCAGGCTGTTGGAAGCAGATTAAATATCCCTTTGCCAGGCATCAGTCAACGGAATTTACCATCAGCTATGACAATGAAAAAGAGATAACACAAAAGTTGGATCTCATCACTAGTGATATGGCAGGTGAGTGTCATACCCCAGGGACAGTGCCCTGAGGAGGTTCTGCTTGTGGGAGACAAGAAACAGGACAGCAGTAGGTTAAGTAAGATTCTTTATTATAGGGAAAGTGTGCTCCCCTATTCCCCCAGTACTCTATGAAGAGTTTCAAGTCAATGGTCCCTTCACCTGAGTTGAGCACCCCTCCAGGGCACATAATGATCATAAATAGTGAGGGGCTCACGGCACTGCTAGTCTCTGCAAACCATTTGTTGTTATTGTTTTACTTGTTTTTTGGTTTTTGGCTTTTGGTTTTTGTTTTTGGTTTTTCGAGACAGGGTTTCTCTGTATAGCCTGGGCTGTCCTAGAACTCACTCTGTAGACCAGGCTGGCCTCAACTCAGAAATCCGCCTGCCTCTGCCTCCCAAGTGCTGGGATTAAAGGCGTGTGCCGCCTCTGCGCGGCCTTTGTTTTACTTGTTGTTATTGTTGTTTTGTTTGTTGTTTGTTTTGTTTTGTTTTTGAGACAGGGTTTCTCTGGGTAGCCCTGGTCATCCTGGAACTCGAGTTGTAGACCAAGCTGGCCTCAATCTCAATAGAAATCTACCTGCCCCTGCCTCCTGAGTGCTGGGTGGAAACTCTTAATTATAAATACTACTCAGGTTTTTATTAACGTACTGGGAATGAGAGACAAGAAAGACTAATTGAGTGATGCATGAATACATCTCCAGCCTTTTAGGAGAGGGAGTTAGAATAAGGGGCCTGTCTGGGTCAGAATGGTTCAGTCTCTGAGAGATCGTCAGTATGTCTCTCTTTCAGTTTATTTCCTGACTGTCAGTCTTCTTCAGTTTGCCCGAGAGTTACTTCAGATTGCTTGTATGTAGGTTCTGAGTGAGACTTCCACAATCCCCATGGTCTAACATATGCCTAACACAGCTCGTACTAGAAGCATGGCTTCCAGTGCTGACTCCATTGCCCAGTGGCTGTGTGATTTGAGGAAAGTTATTTAGTGCCCCTCTGCTTTGCTTGCTGTTGTAATGTGGCTACCTCATTTTTAAAAAGACTTGAATTGTCCTACTATGTTAGAAATGATTTCATTATCTGGACACTCATCACTAAGCCCAGACCTGTTGTTTATCTCTCATATCCATTAAACCATCCATATCCCATAATTCTCTTGCCACATCAAACTATCTTCATAGTTCAGTCTCCTCTATATTAGTCAGGGTTCTATTACAGAACTTATAGAATAAGTCTCTCTCTCTCTCTCTCTCTCTCTCTCTCTCTCTCTCT
>NW_021604660.1:4843779-4883572 GCF_004785775.1 Grammomys surdaster | reverse complement strand
TGTGTGTGTGTGTGTGTGTGTGTTTGTGTGTGTCTGTGTGTGTCTGTGTGTGTAGGAAAAGGATTCATTACAATAGTTTACCAGCTATAGTCCAGCTAGTCAACTACATCTGTCTACCAATGGAAAATCCAAGAATACAGTAATCGTTCAGTCCTTGAGGGTAGGTGTCCCAGCTGGCTTTCAGTATTCTCTTGAATCCCAAAGAAGCAGACGCTAAAGCCAGTGAAGGCGTGGACTTGCTAGCAGGAGCAAGCAGGCAAAGAGAGAGCAAGCTTCCTTCTTCCATATCCTTTTTATAGACTGCCAGCTGAAGGCATGGCCCAGATCAAAGGAGGATCTTCTCACCTCAGAGATCTGATTAGAATTGAGTCTTAATACTTCAAATGATTTACTGTAATTAAGAAAAAAATTCCTTACCAGTGTGCCTAGCCATTTGCATTTTATTTGTTCTAGATGCAGTCGAGTTGACACAAAGGTGGTCGGTCATCACACTCTCTTTGGGTTTTCTCCACCTCCAAACTTTACGAAGGCCAGTTTGAAAGTCACTCGTAGCTGGGCCTAATAGCCAATACCTTTAATCCCAGCACCAAGTAAAAGTCACCTCTAAACTGACCTTGGAGTTGCATGTCTATGATCAAGGCTTAGAGGCAGGAAGACCACAAGTTCAAGTCTAGTTGGGGTTAGGTAACAAGACTGTCTATAAGTAAATGGCCCTCCTCTACCAAACATTTTCCCTGACTGAATCAATCCAGTCTCTGAGGTCTTGGCCCTTGGCAGCTTCCTGAAGCAGGCGGTATTACGGTGGTTTAAGACCCAACTGCAGCATCTGACTTGCATTTCGTATGTCTCATGGAACCTGAGATGCTTTAGTCACCAATGGAGATGGAGTGGAAGGGAAAGCATACCTGCAGCGACCGGCTGCCTCGCTCTGGTGTCAGCTGGTGCACTAATGCTGTTCATTTGGTTTTAGATTATCAGCAGCCGCTCATGATTGGCACAGGAACAGTCACGAGAAAGGGCTCTACCTTCCGTCCCATGGACACAGACACTGAGGAGGCCAGAGTGAACACTGAGGCTAGCAGCCACTACGACTGTCCTCACCGCCCAGGCCGCCATGAGTATGCACTGCCCCTGACACACTCAGAACCTGAGTATGCCACACCTATCGTGGAGCGGCACCTGCTGCGAGCTCATACCTTCTCTACACAGAGTGGCTACCGAGTTCCCGGGCCCAGGCCCACTCACAAACACTCCCTTTCTTCTGGAGGCTTTCCTCCAGCTGCAGGAGCCACTCAGGTTGAAAGCTATCAGAGACCAGCAAGCCCCAAGCCTGTAGGTGGTGGCTATGACAAGCCTGCTGCCAGCAGCTTCTTGGACAGCAGAGACCCCTCCTCTCAGTCACAGATGACTTCTGGGGGGAATGATGGTTATTCGGCACCCAGAAACGGTCTTGCACCCCTCAACCAGATGGCCATGACTGCTCTTTTGTGAACCCAATGTGAAAGAAACCTGCTGTGGTACTGAGCGCGCACCGCTGCGAGTCACTGGAAGAAGTGTGTGAGCATGCATGTGTGACTCTTCAGGATCCTAGAGACGACCTCACTTACTGTTTACAGAACTGTGCAGCTGGTTGTGTTCCGACCCTCCCAGCAGAGCCTGTTGGTTTCTGTTGTGCTAAAACATGGAGACTTTTCTCATTTGTCTAACTGTGATGCTGTGCTGTAAAATGTGCAATTTGTACAGTCATATTTAACACGAATTAACGTAACCATAACGAAGTTTGTGGTGTTTGTTTTCTACACAAGGCTTAAGGAGAAAACGGGATTTGCATAGAGGTAGCCTATGTTCCTGTTTCTCAGTGTGTTTGATTATCTGACACTGTAAGCAGCAGGTCTGTTTAAAACCCTCGTTGGTTGTGGTGGCTCGTTTCTTTTTTGATAAAGTAAAAGCATTTTTACTGTTCTTTCTCCTGGAAGAAATGGATTTACTTGAAACATGTAAAGCACACTGGGGTGGGTGATTGCTAGCAATGGTGGCCCATTTATAAAAGCAAGTATACCACTTCAGCAGCTGCAGCCTGCTTTCTTAGGCTTTCCTTGAGGGAAGTAGGGCAACCTAGTGTCTTGGGGCCTGTGTGGGTCCCAGCTGCACCCTGAGGGACCACATTCTCTAAGGAAAGGGCCTAGCCTACTGTGCAGTGTTCCTAAACAAATCTGCCTTTTCAGGGTGCTAAGATTCACGGCAATCCACACTGTCCATCCACACCTTGTAATGAAGGAGGCACAGGAATTGTAGCTTGAGGCAGGAATATCAAGTATTTCTAAACCTCAGATTGAAAATACAGCTGTGCCCAGAAGCCTTACTTCTTACAACTTTCTCCAGAAATAATGCATGTGGGTGACTTCTGTTGTCCCTGGAAAACAAATGCTGTTTAAAATGTGTTCGCACGTGTAGGAGCAGTGCTTTTTTAGTGGAGAGCTAGTCACTGTCCTAGTGTAATATGCAGTTTTCCCCTGAGGATGTGCTTGCACTCAGAGTAGCCCAAGTCTCAGCTGTACCTCTTGTTTTGTGTTGTTTTTCCCTAAGTTTACTTTGTGAATGAACTGGGGGGATTTAACCTCTTTTTGCCAAAGAGGAAAAAGTATGTGTCTTGATTATTAAAAGAAAATATGGACCAAAAACAAAACAAAACAAAAAAATCCTTTCCTTACAAATTGTATTATATTCCTATTTGTGTGATTGTCATTTTCTGTGAATTCTATCTATGTTAAAATAGGGTGCTGAAAGCTCATGGCAGAGTGTCTGCTGGTTCTAGTGGAGGTTAAACCATTTACGTAATGGAGTTTACATGATTTTGTGTGTATACTAATTGTAATAAACTATGCCAAATCATAGAGCCCCTGAATTCTATTTGGCCCCTGCCTGCTGGGCTAGCAAGAAGCTCTCATCTTGTCACTGAATTCCCATGATGCAACTTGCAAAAAAATTTTTTCTTTTAAATTCAAACCCAGGCTGTCTGTGACTTCTCAGTGTAGCCTAGGATGTCATTGGATTTCTTATCCTCCTCCATCTGCCTCTCAAGTGTTGGGATTACAGATGTACAACCTCACATCTGTTTTTTTTTCTCTTATAAGAGGGTTTGGTCATATTGTAGAACATTTAATGCTTGGCGCCCAGTCACCTTGGTAATGATTGCTTTTCCTAGAGATTTGTAGAAAGTGTGATTTAAACTGTCCCAGGGACAACTTTTGATGCTGTTGGCTAAAAATTCCACCTATAATCTTCTAACAGTACAACTGCTAAATAGGCAGCAGAGGTTCACTACAGGAAAGTCAGTGGGGCAGATCCATACGGAGCCACGGCAATAATATTGCAGACCAGATGGAGAAGCTTATAGCGAAACCCAGGCCCTTATGAAGAGCATTACACAACTACATACACTTCTGGCCCTTGTCCCAGATTGTCCTTATTTCATTGACATGTCTGAAGACAAACTCCAAAGTACAGGAAATACAGGATGGGTCACAGATGGATAAAAGACTTTTAAACAAGCTTCCTAAAGTTGAGCAATGAAAACCCCTTAAACACAGTAGACAACCTACTGTGGAAGGAACATCTTCTATAACCTGATAGAATCCACTGTCTTAGGAAAAGTACTTCATAGAATTATGAAAAGGTTTAAAGTGGAAAAATTTGTGTACAAAACAACCCCCTCAACTTAAGTTATTTTTAAATTTTTATTCTATGTGCATGGGTGTTCCACATGCATGTGTTTGTGTGTCACATGCATTCCGTGCCCACAGGAATGAGAGATGGACAACTCGGACTGGAGTTACAGACCAGTGTACTCTACCTCTTCATCTTTGGTCTTGTTTTTGTTTTTTGGGTTTTTTGTTTGTTTGGTTTTTGTTTTGTTTGTGAGACAGGGTTTCTCCATGTAGCCCTAGCTGTCCTGGAATTCTATGTAGACCAGGCTGGCCTGAAACTCATAGAGATTTATCTATTTGCCTCAGCTCCCAGAGCACTGAGTCAAAGACATGCACTCAACTTATAAAGACTGTCTGATATTAGATTACTTTACAGTAGTAGTTCTTAGCCTGTTGATCCATTGAGGGTGGTATCTAATGACCCTTTCACAGGGCTTACCTTGGATAATTAGGAAACACAGATATTTACATTATGATTCATAACAGTAGCAAAATTACACTTACAGAGTAGCAATGAAAATAATTTTATAGTTGGGAGGTCACTACAACATAAGGGACTGTATTAGAGGGTTGCAGCATTAGGAAGATTGAGGACTACTGCTCTACAGAGAAAGTGGCAACTAAACTTTACTTCAAAACCTTGAAATCCAGGTATTCATAGGGTCTACAGGCAATTCATAGGATAAGGGGAAGCCTCCTTCACTACAACAGAGAAGGCTATAAAAGTACTCAATGCCTGTTGAGAGGAAGAAGCATCCCTAGGGTTCTCTGAATCTCTCCAAAGTGATATGGGGCCTTCTTCTGTTGCAAAGGTAACTTGAACAGTCTTGTTCCTCTTAACGTTAATGACAGGCTTTGTCCACCTGCCACCTCCAGCTTAGTAAAAATAGAAGAACACTGGACAGTGGTGGCACACACTTCTTTAATCCCAGCACTTTGGGAGGCAGAGATAGGCAGATTGAATTCAAGGCCAGCCTCATCTACAGAGTAGGTTCCAGGACAGCCAGGAAAGAAAAACCCTGTCTCGGGGGAACCAAAGTTAGTTAATTAACTAACTAATTGAAGGACAAGAACAAGAGTCCAGCCAACCATAGCCTTAGTTAGGCCTTACCAGGCTATGTCAAGCAACTCTGGAGCTTTGGAGCCTTGAAGTAATACATTCCCCACAGCCCTTGGAAGAACTCAAGCTACCCCGAAGGGCTGTCTAAGGACTTTTGTCTGATTTCTGGCACTTTGTATGACATTAATCACCATTATTCCATCTTGATTTTTGTTTGCCTATGTTTGTTTTATATGCTTTAAAGTTTGTGTTTTCCAGACCCTACCAGAGCAGAGGCTATTCTTCTAATCTTGTCCCCATTAGATCAAACGTCCAAGGATGCTATTCTTCCAGAATAGGGACAACAAACCCATTTTGCAAACACTTCCAGAAGAGGGACCTCCATTCTTCAACACCCCTAAGAAATAGGGAGGCAGATATCCTTGCAGAGAAACCAACACAGAAATTGGATCCTCATTGGGCTAAGAGAGAATAGATTCTCAAGTCCTAATCAAAACTTGTTCACCTGTTTGCCAGGACTTCACTTCTCCTTTGACAATGTATGAAATATGTATCTCTTATTCCATTCCAGAAGGAACAAAAATAACCCTATGCAGTATAGGAAGACTATAGTATCCCCTAAGGAAAGTAGGCATCTAACATGATGTGCTGGTTTGAATTGATTTGGCCCCCACAGACAGTGCTTGGTCCATGGGGAGTGGCACTATTGGAAGGTGTGGCCTTGTGGGAGTAGGTGCGGCCATGTTAGATGAAGTGTGTCACTGTGGCTATTGGCTTTGGAGTCTCCTAATGCTCAAGCTCCACCCAGTGTGAAAAGAAAAGCTCCTCTTTCCCACCATGATGATGATGGACAGAACCTCTGAACCTCTACACCAGCCCCAATGAAACGTTTGCATTTATAAGAGTTGTCTTGGTCATGGTGTCTCTTCACAGCAATAAAACTCTAACTAAGACATATGGGAAAATCTTTTTAAATGTTGAGGGAGAGAATTCTCACATACCATTAACCTAACTCATTTAAGACACATGAAAATGTTCCAGCATCCTACTAATACCAGCCAGTTCTTTCCTGTCATGCAGACAGTCAGAACCTCCCCATATTGCTCTCATTCCCTAACCTTATTTTTTTTCTCATTAATATTGTGCCTGACAATTCATTATTTTAAAAGTTTTGTTTACATTATTTTCATTTTATTGAGACAGACTCTCAGGTACCACAAGATGCCCTCTGACTTTCTATGTAGTTGAGGCTAACCTTGAACTGGTGATCCTTCTGCCTCAACCTCCCATGTTAGGACAGGCACATGCAACCATGTCCTACATTCAAGTGTGTTTCCATTTGTTGGCACTGGAATGAAAACTCTCTCACCTCCGCTGTCACCAACTCTGTTGATCTAAACTAAATGAGACTGCTCTCGACTTTGACATAGGCCCATCTAGCTTGGCAAGAAGGCTTATTCTCAAACCACATTTTTGAATTACAGTTAACCAACCAAACAACAACAACAAAAGAACCAGAGCTTTGTATGTTAACTTAAATTTTTAACTTTACTCAGTGCAGTGGGTAAAGGCACTTGCCATCAAATTTAGAAAACACCACACCTTTTCTCTCACAAAGTTTCAATGTGCCGGGGACTTATCCTAGTACCCAGTTTCCTGAGGAAGGCGGGGATGGGTATGGAGTCAATGATCAGGACCACATGATAGGGGCTAAGGCTGCTTTATTTTGGACAATTCCTCTGCCTTTTACTTTTTGCTATTCTGTGACTAAAAGCTACTTACTTTTGGTAATTCTTCTGTCCTTAACTCTGCCATTGTGTGGCCAATAGCTGCTTACTTTTGATAATTTTTCTCTTCCTTTAACTCTGCTATTCTAAAGCCAGTTTATAGCAGCAGTGGAATTAGAAAGAAGGTTTAGTTTCTCTTTGGCTCAAGGGCCCCTTGCTGGCCAGGTGGGAGGCTTGGAGTTTGTCAGTTGTTTTTGAGACAGAGAGAAAAGAAGAGGAAGAAAGGGAGAATTCAATCACACACTTAGACACACAGAGACATATAGACACACACATAAACACACTAAGGCACACACACAGAGACACATACACTTTGGCTGGGCCCGAACACCTGTCTCAATAATTCCACAAGCGTTGATGCATACTTACATGTGTAAACATATACCTACACTTCTACGTACATACGTGTAGACAGACAAATACATATATACATTTCGTGGATGAGGCTGAGCCTCAAATAAAGCCACACTTTATTTCTTCTCTTTGGCTTTATTATAGATTCTTAGACAAAGTTCTTCATAAAATTACCTCACAGATAAAATGTTACACAAAAGGGGAATTATAGAGGATGTTGTTAGTGAGTAAATTCAAAGCAATGTTTCATTCTATAAGATCATTATAAGTTCAAAGCAACAGTTTCACATGGCCTTGTTTTATCGTAGTGCACACCTGTGGCTTCATCCTTGGACCTGACCTAGAATGAATGGTTTTCCTAGATCACAAATTTGTTTCGAGGCTGCTTTCTTATCCTAGTGCAATTAGTCCATGATGCGTGAATGTTTACAGAGCTCGATTTGCAGCTTTATTCTATAGGGGGCTTGGGATTATTTGTATCAATTTAAGAGTTCTATAAAATCATTATCGGGAATTGTGAAATTATCAATTCATCTATACAGCATTATTGCATGAGAGTACATCTTCATGTTGCTCAGCTGAAATTTACCCAATATGATGGGCTAATGCCCAAGAATCCTTAGGCTGTGTAATAGTGACAGGAAAGGCAAATCAGCAGTGAGAGGCGATACTGGGACAAAGTCTCTGGTCATCTTGCCATCACAGAGTTCACCCATTACAGGCTATGCAAAATGGTGAGTCATTTCCAGAAAACTCATTTGCATGCGTTAGTCTTTCCCAGATGGCTTCTGACATTAAGGTAATAAAATTTATAAAAAGGGGAGGTGGGAAAGACAGCTTAGTAGTTAATGTGACTCTCTGTGTCCTCCGGGATCAGCAGCCAATACAGTCAAGAAGGGCAAAGGAAGCAGAGGTGACAAACTGGGATGGGGGATGGAGGGATTAGGGGATTGGAAACCCTGTGAGTGATCACACCACGACCAGATGCAGAGAGACAGATGCACTTTACTTGGGGTGATTTAAGGCTTATAAAATTTGGGAGACTGGTGGTAGGAACATCCAGGATGGGTAAAGGTCATTGGCTGAAGGATTAGGGTACTAAAATGCCTCATTAGCATGGGGAAACGCTTCTGAATGAATGTGACATTCCTTAGCTAGAGGCATCTGTGCAGGTTTTGAATTCCCCAGGCAAGGTCAGAGAAAGAGAAGCCCTGCCAATGAGGGGAGAACTTCATATTGTACCGACCTCAGAGGCTATCCAGTCAATGGTAGACTTTGACCTTAATTAGCAAAGTTTTCCCACAGTTAAGAGCACTGGCTGCTCTAGTGGGGAGCCTGAATTTAATTTCTAGTACCCATATGGCAGTTCATAACTGTCTGTAACTCCAGTTCCAGATATCTAACATCCTATTCTGACCTCTCAGGACACCAGGCATGCACATGGTACATAAACATGCATATGGGCTAAATACTCAAATACATAAAATTAAATAAATCTTTCTAAAAAATGGCCTATGTCATTCTTCATCCGTAGTTAAATGTTAAAAATCAACAAGCACATTCTTTTCAAAGTAACTAGAGGATGTTGAACCTAAATGCACATTAGCATTACTTTAGTTTGGAGGTGTGCTGTGTAGTTTTATGTAAGCTTGTCATAGGTTAGAGTCATCTGGGAGATGAGAACCTCAACTCAGAAAAGGCCTCCAGAATATCAGGCTGTGGAAAGCCTATAGGGCATTTTGGTGATTGATGTGGGAAACCCAGCTCATTGTGGGTGGTGCCACCCCTGAATTTATGGTCTTGGATTCTGTAAGAAAGCAGGCTGAGCAAACCATGGGTAGCAAGCCAGTAAGCAACACCCTTCTATGGCCTCCAGGTTCCTGCCTTGTTTGAGTCCCTGACTTCCTTCTGTGATGAAGTATGTTGTGGAACTGTAAGCCAAATAAACCCTTTCCTTTCCAACTTGTTTTTGGTCATGGTGTTTCATCACATCAAGAGTAAGCCTAACTAAGACGGGATTTTATTTGTTTGTTTCATTTCTCATCTTAAGGCCAAGTCTCACTATATATAACTGAGGTGGTTTCAAACTCACTATGTAGCCCAGGCTAGCCTCAGACTCTCAATAGTTGTCCTGACTTAGCTGCCACATCCTGGGCTTTTAGGTTTGAGCAACCATGCCTGGCTATTTCTTTTGAGACAGGGTCTTGCTATGTAGCTTTGGAAGTCCTGGAACCAATCTGTTGAGTAGGCTATCCTCAAACTTGAGAAATCCTCCTGCCTCTGTGTCCCATCTGCTGGGGAATAAGCATTCACTACGAGGCTGTAACTGCAGGCTTTCCACCTATGCCCAAGTTCCCTGAAAGCGTAATTTCGAGACTGAATTGTCTATGAAATGAATAAATGCCTAGGCCAATAGTTTTGGCTTGTTCTCCAACTAGCTCATAACTTAATGACCGGTTTATTCTATTCTAAGTGTGCCATATGGCTTGATACCTCTCTTCAGAGTTCATGTGACCTTCTTCCTCAAAGTTCTGGGATGAACCCCTTGATTCTGTTTTCCAGACTTTTCTCTCTCTCTCCCATATGTCTCACCTTAAAGCTCCTGCCTTGGCTCATTGGCCATAGGCTTTGTTTTTGACAGGTCAATGATTTATACAGTGTATAAGAGAGTCTTTCTATACTGTGAGTCTTTAAAGCTGATTTTCCTTAGGGATTTGAAGAGAGCCCTGTGTGGCTCAAACTTACTGAAGCCAAGGACTCCCTTACATGGATCTGCAATGATGTCTCGTAGACTTCCCACCTCAGATCATGCTAATGCTGCAATTGTCTGATATGGACACTATCAGAAACCACCAACAAAGTTCACACATGCACAGACAGTGGATTTCTTGATTAGTGCTCATCTCTGTCACCTTTTCCCACAGTCCAGACACCCTGTTTAGTTCATCTCATAACTCCTCTAAGGCTATGGGGCTGAAGAGATGACTCCATGATTACGAGCACTGGCTGGTCTTCCAGAGAACCCAGGTTCAATTCCCAGCATCCACACAGTGGGTCACAACTTTCTGTAATTCCAATTCTGGGAAACCTCATACGCTCTTCCAGCCTTCTCCAGCAATAAGCATGTATGTGGTTCACAGACATGCACACAGACAAGACACTGAACACATAAAATAAAACTTAAAAAGAAAAAAACAAAGTTAAGTTAAAAAAAAAAAAGACTTAGGGCTGGAGAGATGGCTCAGCAGTTAAGAACACCAACTGCTCTTCCAGAAGTCCTGAGTTCAATTCCCAGATGGTAGCTCACAACCATCTGTAGTGGGGTCTGGTGCCCTCTTCTGGTGTGTCTGAAGAAAGCAATGGTGGTATACTCATACATTAAAAAAAAAAAATCCTTATAGAGACAGATGCGATGAGTCCAGCATGCTACCACTTGTATTTTGTGTCTGCATGATGAATTGAACTCTTACATTTGCAAATTATTCCATGAGTTTAGCTCCTGGGCTGTGGACAAAGATAAGCCTGGTTCTAAGCAACCCCAGGAAGAGGACAGGTGGTACAGTTCTCATCTCACACAGGAGGGAAAATCCTTATCTAGTTACAACACATTGAATACCTAGTTCCTCTGGGTAGAAAAGTGGCCCCCCTTTTTTCCTGCAAAGGTCTTTGTTACTGTTCTATTGCTGTGAAGAACACTATGACCAAGGCAACTTATAGACAAAGCATTTAACTGGGGCTTGCTTACAGTTTCAGGGGGTGAGTCCATGACCATCACGACAGGGAGTGTAGCAGCAGGCAGGTAGGCATGGTACTGGAGCAATAGCTGAGAGTTTTCATCTTAACAAGTTGGACAGAAGCAGGGAGGGAGGGAAGGAGTGAGGGAGGGAGAGAGGAAGGAAGGAAGAGGAGGGAGGGAGGGGAAGGGAGGGAGAGGGGAGGGAGGGGGAGGGAGGGAGACTGAGAATGGCATGGGCTTTGGAAAGTTCAACAAGACCACACCTCCTCTAACAAGGCCACACCTCCAATAAGGCCACACCTCTTCTAACAAGGCCACACCTCCAACAAGGTCCCATCTCCTCCAACAAAGCCACTTCCCCTCGAACAAGGCCACACCTTCTCCAAAGCCACACTTCCTCCAACAAGGCCACACCTTCTACTTTCTACAGTCCAACTGGGAACCAAACATTGTAATATATGAATGAGCCTATGGTGGCGGTTCTCATTTAAACCACCACAGTTATAGATAGGATTCTTTTTGTTTGCTTGGTTTTTTTTTTTGAGAAAGGATCTCATTGTATAGTTCCATCTGATCCAGAACTTGTTCTGAAGACCAAGCTGGTGTCAAACTCACAAAGAGTCACTTGCCTCTGACTCCCAAGTTCTGGGATTTACGGCCTACATCATCATGCATAGCTTCCACAGCCCTCTTTACACAGTACTTTCTTCATCTTTTACATTTCTTCTCTATACATCTCAGCTAATCTAACAAAAGAAAGGAGTTAGTGTTTTAAGACAGCACTTTTTAATGTGGCCTCACTGTTCAGAACAAGATGTGAAGGGACCAAAATCTGCAAAGGACACACTAAGACCAAGTTCTCAGCAATAAAGATTTATTTGCCCCATAGGGACAAAGAGGAAGATAAAGACAAGAGATAGAGGATGAGAGAGAAAAGGGGAAGGATGTATCCAGATGCTTCTGGATAGAGACAGATGTGCCCTGTAGACAAATAGCAGTTTATAAAGGGGAAACTCTAAGTTAGGATGAGTTGCTTCGTTTTGATTGAGCATGTTAATTAGGTGAGTAAAAGGGGGCTTTTGATAGCTGTATGTCAATGCTTTGATAGCTGGACTTAGGAATCAGGAGGAAGTGGCCAAATAAAAGAGTAGACCTCAGCAGCTTGCTATGAAGTGTAATCTAACGGTTTAGCAAGGAGGAAGGGAGAGTTAAGGTCAAGGCCTGCCAGAGACGTTTGCCTTGCTTGAACCTACTAGAGCCTTTCAGGATGGGTGTGTAGCAGGGCTACAGTAAACACTCAAGGATAAGAAAGAATGGATAAAGGTGAAATAATTGTCCAAATCTGAAATAGGAGTTCTGCTAAAGCACGGCACGGAGGGAGGAACTGGAGCTGCAGGACATCAGAGATCTTTCCTTTGTTTGTTTGTTTGTTTTTGTTTTTCGAGACAGAGTTTCTCTGTATATCCCTGGCTGTCCTGGAACTCACTCTGTAGACCAGGCTGGCCTCGAATTTGGAAATCTGCCTGCCTCTGCCTTCCAAGTGCTGAGATCAAAGTCGTGCGCCACCACTGCCTGGCGAAACAGAATTTTTCTATGTTCTGAGTATTATCACAAATGATCAGGCAATGATATGACAAATCCGATTTCACTGGTACTACCTTATCATATGGGAGTATAAATTGCATTCTGTTGCTTATAATTTTGTCTATATGACATTTGCTCTGATGAGAAACACTGACCCAACAACCTAGGCTATTGGAACTTCTTCCCTCTGGGCTTATTATTGTTGTTGTTTAAACTTTAATTAACACTTGTAATCAATGTAGAAAATATCTAGAAACTAAATGATCTAATAACTTCCTCTGGACTCCACAGGCACCAGAGGTCCTGAGTTCAATTCCCAGCAACCACATGGTGGCTCACAACCATCTCTAATGTGATCTGATGCCCTCTTCTGGTGTGTCTGAAGGCAGCTACAGTGTACTCATATAAACAAAATAAATCATTTTAAAAATGATCAGGAGACTGGAGAGGTGACTCAGTGGTTATGAATACTTCTTGCACTTATTATACTTTTAGAAAACATGAGGGAATGAGTTCCATTCCCAACACCCACATCAGATGACTCATAACTCCATAACCTCCAGGTCCAGGATATCTGATATGTTCCAGAGTCTACCAGCACCCACATATACACACACACCTATTCACACAGACATGCACATAAATTGAAAAAAAATCCTCAAATCCAACTCAATTGCCATTTTTATATATGTATCTTGATATACACAAATGTGTGTGTGTGTGTTTCTTTGATAATGTCTCATGTATCCCAGGCTGGCCTTGGACATGGCTATTTAGTTGAGGATGACCTAGAACTTCTGATCCTCCTGCTTTCAGATCCCTAGTGCCCAGTTTGTAGACGTGTAACAGACATTATGCTTAGTTTTGGTGTGATGATGCATACTAATTCTCCTGCCTCCAGCTCCCTAGTGCTCAATTTGTAGGTGTGTGACTTTATGCTGCATTTATGTGGTGATGGGCATTGAGTCCCAGTTGTCCTGCATGCTAAGCATGTTCTTCTAGGTGGTGGGGGTGGGGAGCTGGCCAGGCTCTCCTAGAGCCCAGGCTAGTCTCAAACTCCCTATGAAGCTGAGATGGCCTTGAACTTCTGATCCTCCCGTTTCCAAGCTCTTCCTAATTCTGGGATTACAGACAAGCAGCACATGCATTCCTTTTGGTTTTGGTTTTATAGAGAGTCTCATATAGGTCAGCTGGCAGGGAATTCATTGTGTTTCTGAGGATGCTCTGGAATGCCTGACCTTTCTGTCTTCATTTCATTCCCTTTGTAGCTATTAATCACCATTAAAAACATTAGAAATGTTTTAAACCTAGGCTCCATCAATTCATGTACCATTCATGAAAAATAAAAAATAGTGTAAGTGAAATGTAACATTGAAAGCCTATATGTTCATCTGTAGTTCCCTTTTTTCTCTTCATGGCTTATTAAAGAATGGAGAGAGGGACCTTACTCATGACTGACACTGTGTAACCCCGAACAAATGGTATAACTTCTCCAGTCTTCAATTTATTAATCCTTAGAATGAATCTAGTTGTTTTACGCTCAAAAAGTGGGTTAAATGTAGCTTTGGGGCTCTTTCGCCCCCTACTGGCATTTTCCCAAATTGCATCTACCTTTCTAAACTTAAAATAAGTTTTAGTGTCTATTTTATATTTACCCAAGTTTCCTTGTTAGAGACCATTCATCCATCTTCCTAGTTAGAAACTACAGGTCTTTCTTTTATCAAATACAAAAAAATAAAGCCACTACTTAAAGTTTATAGCAAGTCTTTGTTGTTCAAATCTTGATTTCTGTGTTGTGCTATAATTGCTCACTGATGTATTTTTATAATGTTTTTTGTGATTTTACCAGCTTTTATAAACTGTACATGAGAAATTTTTATTATTTTATGTGTGTGTGGTGTGTGCCGTGACTTTGTATGGGGATCAGAGGATAGCATTCAGGAGCTGATTGTCTCTATTGTAGGTTCCAGGTGTCTGTGGTGTGTGTGTGTGTGTGTGTGTGTGTGTGTGTTATGTCATGAATTTTGTATGGTGGTTAGAGGATAGCCTTCAGGAATTGAATGTCTTCCTCCACTGTGCGTTCCCGGGATGAAATTCAAGTCATCATTCTTGAGCCAAGTGCTTCTACCCACTAAGCCATCTTGGCCCCTCCCTTTATATATTTTGAGGCTATTTTAAGTAGGTGTATACAAGGTGTGGTGGTTTGCATATATGAGCCCTCATAGATAGGCTCACATACTTGAGTATTTAGCCCCCAGTTGGTGCAACTCTTTGGGAAGGATTAGGAGATGTGGCCTTGTCAGAGGTGTGTAACTGATGGTGGACTTGGAGGGTTCAACAGCCCATTCATTCCCAGTTAGCTCTCTCATGCTTGTGAATCAGTGTACAAGCTCTCAGCTACTGCTCTAATGCCATGCTTGCCCACTGCCATGTAATCTGCCATGATGGGTACGGCCTCTAACTAAAACTGTAAGCCTCAAATAAACTCTTCTGTTGTCTTGGTCATGATGTTTTTATCACAGCAATAAAAAGTGATGTTTTATCACTAAGTCACAAGGTTAGAATTATTTCAACTTTGTAGTAAACTGAAAAAAAAAACTATTCCAAATACTTTTTGTCTTAATCTGTTTATTAGCATATCAGCTTTGGGGTGGGGTTGGGACAAAATTTTACCTAGTGTATCTTCCCTTTTTTTCTCCTCTGGGTCTTACATCTTTATGGTTAAGTATCCTTCTCATAAACATCCTTTTCCAAAGTCAATTGAGTCCCCCACCCCTGCAACTAGGATTTTTTATATTCCTTGATCATATCCTTTCATCTTTGAAGTACCCCATTGGCTCTTGCCAGAAAATACTAAATGAAACATTAGGTGTCGAGGGGGACAAGGTCTTACTCTCAGGGCTCACAGGCTAGGCTGTCCGGGAACTCACTGTGTAGCCCAGAACTTGTCCTCCCTCCTGCCTTCCAAGTGATAGGAATGCCACCATGCCAGCTTGATCCTAAAACTTCCTGTGACTTAGTATTCTCTTACACTAATCATCTCAAGTTAAGCTTTGTTTGAATTATCCCTAGTTATATGCCCGCAAGCAGGGTGAGGCTCCTACTGTTTCAGGATATGGGGTGGTAATAACAATCTCCAAGTACAAGATTTTAATAGGAAGAGTAGGCTACTTTTAAATGCATTTTTAAATGATTTTTTAAAATGTGCATTGGTGTTTTGCCTGGATTGTATATCTGTGCAATGATATGGGATCCATTGGGTCTGGACTTACAGTTATGAACTGTCCTATCGGCATTGAGAATTGGTCTCAGGTTCTCTGGAAAAGCAGCCAGTGCTCTTAACCACTGAGACATCTCTCCAGTTCCCAAAGGTGACTTACTTTTACAAGAGTTTTTGTTTTGTTTTGAGACAGGGTTTCTCTGTGTAGCCCTGGCTGTCCTGGAACTCACTCTGTAGACCAGGCTGGCCTCAAACTCAGAAATCCGCCTGCCTCTGCCTCCCAAGTGCTGGGATTAAAGGCGTGCGCCACCACCGCCCGGCTACAAGAGGTTTTAATAGAAGGCATGGACTACTTTATAAGATGGAACAATCCAGGAGGATCAGCAGTCACCATCCTCAGGGGCGTCCACTCAAAATATTTCCATGTATTTCAAGGCTGTTTCTCCATTGGCTTTAAGGATTAGATGTTCTGTGAAAGCTCAACTGAATGCCCTCTTTTCAGTCCTTACTGTAGGAAGGCGGCTTCCTCCAAACTCTGTCCCCTTCTGAGCAGGTCCAGCTCTCCTGTAGGAGTACTGGGAATCTGGTCACAGCCTCCTCACCTGTCCTTCATCAGTAGTTCACCAACACAACCTAATGGGAACAGCCACCTCTGCTGTTCGGACACTGTCATCATCATGTTTTCCTAACACCCACATTGCTGAATGTCCTAGAGAATTCTTTGTGGCTCTTTCCCTAGTTATACTTGGAGTTATACCAGAGGAGTCTCCAAGAACAGCCCTCAAGCTATTGCAAAAGGGCCACAGGTCCGGAGTACATGAGTTGGCTCATAACTATGATTTAACAGTGAATGACACAAAACCAGTATAGAGAAAAGGCTCCCAATGCTGCTGAACAGGCTTGTACCATTCCACATGCAAAGCAACTGTTCACCAGGGAAGCCTGCCTGAGCCTGTGACCACAGTTAGGGTTAATAAAGATTATTTTAATATCAGCTTAAGCAAAGAGAAAGTGAGCTCTGATGGCAGATGCACCATACATACAGTATAGGAGTAGGCTCTCAAAAACCTGTTCAGATCACATTTTATAGGGTCACTAGTAGGTACCCACTGCCTAGCATGTACTAAAATTCCAAATGCCCAGGTGAGCAACATAAAACATGTTGTTTATATAGACATTTCAGGTATGTGAACCTCCTAACTTAAAAATGGTGGTATCCTCCTGAAACCTGGTTATATACTAACCAGAAGCCACACATAAATGGCCCTCAGAATGACCTACTATGCTCATAATTTTCTGTATATGGTCTTGGAAACATTTAGCAACCAAGCTATGCTCCTGTGTTAGCACTAGAGGTATCCAGCTAAGAGGCCATCTTGCTTCACTTTTGGGGTAGAAGATGAACAGCCCTTTTATTTATTTTTATTATCTTTAATCTTTGTTTTTTACAGTCTAGTCACTAGCCCCCTCCTGGTCCACCCTCCCACAGTTCCTCATCCCATTCTTCACCCCCCCCCCATCCCCTTACCCTGTCTCCAAGAGGATACGCCCACCCACTCCTCCACACCACCAGGCTTCCTCACTCTCTGGGGTGTGAAGTTTCTTGAGGGTTAGGCGCATCTTCTCTCGCTGAGGCCAGACCAGGCAGTCCTCTGCTGTACATGTGTTGGGAGACCTCGTACCAGCTAGTGTACACTGCCTGTTGGTGGCCCAGTGTCTGAGGGAACTCGGGGGTCCAGGTTAGTTGAGACCGCTGTTCTTCCTATGGGATTACCTACCTCCCCAGCTTCTTTCAGCCTTTCCCAAACTCAACTACAGGGGTCCCCGACTTCAGTCCATTGGTTGGATATAAGTATCTGCATCTGTCTCAGTCGGCTGCTTGTACAACAGATTTGTTAGCTGGTGAGAAGAAAACAAGTGAGGAGGGTGGAGGCAAGCAGACCACAAAGCAGGTGGATGACTGGAGGAGGACGGACTGTGGAATGCAACTTCAAGTACAGTGTAGGGAGTCTTCCTGGCAGTCTCCATGCCTCACGGGGTCTTCGTCCTGGTCAGTGGCCAACCAACAGCCACCTGACGAGGCACAGCTTCTTCAGTGTCCTGCTGGAGATGTCCAGAGATGTGTTCTGCTGCAAGGGCTGCAAGGGTGGTTATGGCTCAAGACAACCTGAAAAACATTTATTGTCAAACAAAATATTTATCATCAACAACACATGGTTATCTGTAATACGTTTATACCTTCTTTTTTCCTTCTTCAAGGTAGATTGCAACACTGATCAATAACAAAAATTCGGCTCCCTTTTTATATCTCACAAACTAAGCAACAGCCTAAGGGGATGAATTCTGGAAAGACTTTTCCTTAGAGAACTTAAGAGTCCATAGCTTCAATTGCCACAGGGCACACACAGATTTGAGGACTAAATCACAGCTACCCAACGGCAGGAGGCAAGTATTTATAAGTGCTCGTAGTGAAAGACAGTTTCTGAGCTTATGAATGTTTACCAAAATGATCTCACACATAATTTGGAAAACTCTAAACTAGATATATGTAGATGTATATGAAAGAATTTCCTTTCAAATACAAGGATTCATATTATACTCTTTTCAATGCTGTCCCCATTATGTAACTTTAGCTTTCAAGATCTATAATACAAAACCAAGCCAAAGAGACCAGAGTTTCTGCTGTCTGCTAAGTTTAAAACGGACTACCAATCCCAGAGTTGTTCCGACAGTTCCTAACTACTATATTTCTAACTAACTCGGACGAAACAGGTAAGACTCAACAATTCCTACCCAGCCTATAATATTCTTCCTCAGCATCTGGATTCAGCCTTTGGGTATTTCATGACACATTGTTACAAGTCACAGGAGCGACTCAAGAACCCACAATAAATCAAAATATTTAGTGTGAATGAAGAAGAAAACATTTATTTTCCTTCAAATCTGATCAATACCACTTTAATGGAGAATATGTCATTTTTTATTTACAGCCTAATTAAGAATATGAAACTCAACTAGATATAATACAATTATCATAAATCACCTTATATGTGAATCAATATATTTTTGTTTTAAAATATGAAAACAATGTAAGCCCAACGCTGTGGGGAAGATTCCAGCACCATGGACAGGTTGTGTTATCTGTAATTGTTCCGTTCTAATCAACAGACTCGCAAGCTCTTCATCTCTCATAATGTAATTTAACAATAATCCCTCAGCCAAATGTGTCATTTCCGTCATGTTCAGATCAGAGAACTGCACAACACAGTCTCGCAGAACAAGTGTGAATACGTCTGCACACACCCCTCTCATGCTCTATTCAACATGTTTTCATTGTGATGGCTTTGCAACAGCTTTCCCCCTCCCATTTTTTGGCTTTGTTCAAGAAGATTCAGTGTTATATGGGCATCTTTCCTATGAATGTGAAATATAAAAACTACTTTTCACTTAGCACTTTGGGAGAAGTCTGACTACCTTGTTCATCCCTAGAAACCACACATTCTGAAGTAAACTCCCAGCTGGGCCTGGGGAAGTACCAGGATGCTCTCAGAGCAGCCACTGTGTTCTCATATGCTTCCAAACCAGAAAGCAGAGCTGTAAAGACTGACCTGCAGAACTATAAACTACTCTTTCTTAATATATTCGGTACCCATCTCACACAGACCCTCATAGGCAACACACAAAAATGTTTATCCATTTTCTAAAATTCTGCTTCCACATTTGCTGTGAAGATCTTGAAAAACAAAAACTCCAAGGGTTATAGCTTACATTTCCTAGTGATTCTGTCATAGTACAGAAGGTATATAATCTCTGAAGAAAAAGGAAAAGAAAATGGCCATGGTCATTCCCAGGCAATGTTGAAAGCATATAAGGACAACATGGCTTCAGGTCAGAGCACAAATGTTTTCATATCTGTTAACCATGGATATTTTTTTCTTAAATAATACACTGGCTATCACCTACTTTGAAGGTCTCAAGTCATGCATTGGGTACGTGTTTGGAGTGGGAGGAATACATGAGGAAAAACCAATCTTTCTTTTAAGAGGCCTAGCCTGTTAGGAGCAAACAGCAATATGTAACGTGTTTATTCATTTGTACAATTAAAATACTAACCTTGTTTACAAGCAATGTTACACTACAAGGTATCTCAGCATCAGTAACAATATACATACAAAGTGCACTTCTAGTTACCAGTTACCATGGTGATACTATGAAGAATGAAACCACCCATAGACCAGAAATGAGCAACAGTTAAAAAGTAAATTTATAAATAGCAAAATCACAAAATAAAGTATATACAATTTATAGATTTAACTTTGAACAAATATATAATGCATCTGGGAAAAACAAGCATACCAAGAAAGAAGATACTGATATTGTAAAAGTCCTATATATGTAGGCTTTTCCCACTTAAGATTCCCTTAGGTATAAATCCTTTAAAACAGTGACTTAGCAAAAATCACACCTTTTTAAATACAGTACTTTGACTTTGCCCAGCAGGGTGCAATGGTCAGGAAAGAAAGGAGCAGGTACCCTGTGCTTAGTTCTGATACAAGAGAACTAATACATTTACAGAGTCTGCACACGAGTATTGCTCTAAGTCAAACATATACTGATATGAAAACTAATACGCTCAATGTACCAAAATGTCTTTGCCTCATCTTGCCCACCTTGGCCCCTGGCTTTTTAAATGATTGGCAAGTCAGGTATTTAAAGCCAACTGCTGTTTGAACACAATGTATTTCATGACATATTAATGTCCCTGACTATCACAAGACAAAGCTTGGGAACAACTCAAAAATGTATAAAACTGTCTTTTGTGGATTCCAGACAATTAACATTTGGGACTAAACACTAACAGTGTAATGCTCCAATACCATGCACACAGATCAACATAATTGAAAACAGGTATTTTCCACTCATCTGCGTTTCCTTTAAAAATCCAAAGTCAAATGCACAGTAACTTTTCTCAAACTATTTCTAGAGCAGCATTGATTGATACAGGATTGCCTAAAGAAACCCATTTTGTACTGCAGTTGAATAAACTGGAGAGTGAACTCATCATAATGATTTGGATAGTAATTAATTTAGACATCAGGAATGTACAACACACTTTTTAAAAAAAAAAACCGGAAACAAATTTTTCAGTTAAGCAAAAATGTCAACCTAGATTTTTGCAATTCACTGAGTCAAGTTCTGTCATCTGAAATTCCACAGTTATCCTTAGGGAATATGTGGTATCATTTACTCTGCTGTACTTAAAGGGTACTTAGAAGATTCCAGTTAGCACTGTCCTGTTAAATATGAAAAGGAGCCAAATGAAATAGCATCCATTCGGCCTGTAAGAGCCTAGTAATATCCCTTTGGGAAACACATGCTTTGGTGCTTAGATTCCAGGAAACTCAAAATTGCCTTCCATGCAATAGCTAATTAAGGTATACCACAGACAACAGGGGTTTATGCACTTAGAATTGTTCACATGAAGCCCTGAGGTTCCCGCCTTTCTCTAGGCAACACACAGCCTCCCTGATCTTGTGCAGTCTTTGTCACCATCTTCTCTAGTGCCCCACATTCCACGAGTCTGACAAGCAGCATATCTGGGATGGATTAGTAGGCCTTCTTCTGATGCAGGCTGTGCAGATGAGCCGCTCTTGCAGCAGTGTCGTCCAGAGGGCTCTCACCTGAAGCCCCCACGTCCCCATTCTCATGTGCATCCCTCACTGTCTTCTTGTTATACCCTGAGAAAGAAGAACAGAAGAAACACCATGGATTTCTGACTGAAAATATGTCTACATTTTACAATTTTACTAAGAAAAAATGTTCAATGAAATTATTAGCAGTAATATAAGGCAAACTAACACTGCCCTGATCAAATTAATAGGGCTTATAGGAATTCTTTCATGTTATAGCAGATAGAAAACATCATATACATTTTTAAAGTAGTAGCTATTGAAGCTACCTGAAAGTTGTGAAATAAATCTATCCAGTTTTCTAAAAAACTAGGGTTGACATACTAGGTTATAAAAATCCAATTGTATTTATACAATTATCTTTTGAGATATAATTTTTTGGGGGGGGGGGTTCGAGACAGGGTTTCTCTGTGTAGCCCTGGCTGTCCTGGAACTCACTCTGTAGACCAGGCTGGCCTTGAACTCAGAAATCCGCCTGCCTCTGCCTCCCAAGTGCTGGGATTAAAGGCGTGTGCCACTACCACCCGGCGAGATACAAATATTTTAACTTTAATATTTTGCTTCCATATTACTTTAACTTTAATTCATTGAACTATATGCTAGTTGACTGCTAAACAATCCATTGACAAGATAATGTTTAGCTAAATATTAAAATAAATTTTGGTTCATTTACCTAACATATAATAGGGTTTTAAGTAAATATGATTGACTGTTAAACCCACTAAGTAAGCGTAGAAAGATCTGTATTAAATAATCATCAATACATGTATTTTAGCCATGCGTGGTAGTACATGTCTGTCATTTCAACATTTAGGTGGCTAAGGCAGGAAGATCTCGTGTTCAAGGACTACACAATGAGTTCCTGGCCGGCCGAGGAGTCCTATGAAGACCTCAAACCTACCAAAGATAAATGTTTCATTGTCTGACTCACTTAATAGTGATATGCTATATGACATATTTTTTTCGCTTCATGTTTTAAGTGTTTGCAGTTTACATAAGGAAATTTTTCTAACTTTGGCTATTAAAAAAAAAAAAAAGTAAGGGCTTTTTTGTTTGTTTTCCAGAAAGGGTTTCTCTGTGGAGCCCTGGCTGTTCTGGAACTCACTCTGTAGACTACTCTGGCCTTGAGTAGAGATCCACCTGCATCTGCCTCCTTAATGCTAGGATTAAAGGTTTGTTCCCCTCACCCCCACCCCACCCCTGCTGCCCCACCACCATCTTGGAACAGGCTTTTTAATATCCATGACAGTAAAATGACAATGGGGCTATGGGAGAGCAGCTCAACACTATAGGGTTCTGACAAAAATGTGACACCAGCCCATCCCCCCCATCTCCCCCCCTCATCTGAGGCAGTCTCACTGTGTAGTTCTGGTTGTCCTGGAACTCACTTTGTAGACCATGCTAGCCTCAAACTCAGTTTCGTCTACCTCTGACTTCTGAGTGCTGCCTGCTATTTATTTCCTGATATACACGTGCTCTGTGCAGTGTGCTGGGTCAGTGACATACATGTACTTTGTACTTTGTGCAGTGTGCTGGGTCAGTGACATACAGGTGCTCTGTGCAGTGTGCTGGGTCAGTGACATACAGGTGCTCTGTGCAGTGTGTTGGGTCAGTGACATACACATGTTTTGTGCAGTGTGCTGGGTCAGTGACATACACATGCTCTGTGCAGTGTGCTTGTGCTGGGTCAGTGACATACACGTGCTCTGTGCAGTGTGCTGGGTCAGTGACATACACGTGCTCTGTGCAGTGTGCTGGGTCAGTGACATACACGTGCTCTGTGCAGTGTGCTGGGTCAGTGACATACACGTACTTTGTGCAGTGTGCTGGGTCAGTGACATACACATGCTTTGTGCAGTGTGCTGGGTCAGTGACATACATGTGCTTTGTGCAGTGTGCTTGTGCTGGGTCAGTGACTGCTCAAGTGGAAGAGTAAAATGAAATATACACAATCAACTGGCATTGGGGCTTAGGAAAAGAACACTGAAAACATAAGGATGAAAGGCAGGGCCTGTGATGCATGCCTGTGAAGGCAGCACTTGGGTCTGAGGTAGGAAGATTTGTAAATTCAAAGCCAGCCCAGGCTATATAGTGGGATCCTGTCTCAAAAAAACAAACCAAAATAAGCAATGTACTCAAGATTTAACATTTAATAATAAAATATTAAGTTTTATAGCTTTATCCCCAAATGCCAATTTTATCTAAAACTAAACTGTTACTGTTTCATCACATTATTTATTAACAGGAAACGCTCCTCACCCCATATGCCCCTCAAAAAGTCCCAGTGACTCCCAGCCACCTATGATAATGTGGAAAACATTGCTCTACCCAAAGGAAGTGCTAACATATTTCTTTTCTAAGTACCAAATTAAAAATCTTGAGGGTCTTACATTATGATCTGGGTAATAATCACAGATATCAATTTAACCGCTAACCCATGGCTCCTAAGCTCTAACTCCTCGTGTGATGAGAAGCCTCTTCATTAAGACACCTGTACTCTAAAGGGATGTTGGGTTTTGTTTCAGAGTATAGAAAATTTGAATCTTCTTTGTTTTTCAAGCATCTTAGCAAATAGAGACCATGTAAACCAGTGGAACATAGTAAAATTGCAGGACTGACTATTCATGCCTTTTGTTCTGTATCATTTAATGTGTTACTAAAGAATACTGAGGCTTTTACATTAAAATATTATGAATAAGTCAGGTGGTGGTGGTGAAGACTGTGTACACCTTTAGTCCCAGCACTTATGAGGCAGAGGCGGAGACAGGCAAATCTCCAAGTTCAAGGCCAGCCTGGTCCCTGTCTCTCAAAACCAAAGGAAAAAAATGTTATTAATAATCAATACATTCATAATAAAATTTGGAGTAATTTTTACCTTGTAACACTTTCATTTCGCCACTACTGTCTTTGCAACTAGCACCAGAATTACCATTGCCTTCTAACTCGTCAAGATACAAGCGATAGCGGTGTCCACTCTCGTCTTCATACTCCACATTTTCATCATCAGAATCCACTTCAGGAGCCACGTAGACTACTTCAAATTCAATCTCTCCTCTCTACAACAGGGGTGAACACAGAGAGTCAAGTCACTGTGGTCATAAGCACAAGACGATTCCCAGTCTTTAGGGACAGGCACTGAGAGCAAGAGAGGGCAGGTACTGCTCCTTTTCAGTCAGGCAGGAAATTCTAGACTCTTAAGAGGTACAAGAGGGGGAGGCTGCATAGGCCAGACCTCTCCATGGATCTCTACAAAGAAGTTCCTTCTAATATCATAGTTCCTTCTACTGACCAAAGCACTCACTTCAGACAAGGTCTGAGGAGACCAGGCTAGCCTTGAATCCGCACATAGCTGAGCACGAGCTTCAACTCCTGATCTCTTAAGAGAAGGGATTTCAAGTATTTAAAAATACACTTCTTTTTACTGACACTAGTGTCAATAAAGGTATGTATTCAGGAATACCAGTGACTACTGTATTTACTGTACAGAATCAGCTTTGTGACTCTGCAGAGCATCCCATTTGTCTCTTCCCATGAGTGAGAAGCCTCGGTGAGCAGTGATGAGAACAGGCAGCTTTCCCTAGAGCCCAAGCAAGGACAAAGACACTGCTATGGCTGGACAGTCTTTATTCCTTTCACTACACTAGGCTAGATGTAATATTTTTACTGTTAGTTCCATTATGTTCATGAGGCCTTGTTTGTGACAGCCAGAAGCTGGAAACAACCCAGATGTCCCACTACAGAAGAATGGACACAGAAAATGTGGCTCATCTTCACAATGGAATGCTACTCAGCTATTAAGAACAAGGACATTCTGAGATTTGCAGGCAAATAGACGGAACTAGAAAATACCATCCTGAGTGAGGTAACTCAGACCCAAAAGGACATGCATGGTATGTACTAATCAGTAGATATTAACCCCAAAAAAAAAAAAAAAAAAAAAAAAGGACATACAGTCCACAGAACTCAAAAAGGTCAACAAGCTGAAGGGCCCTGTGAGGATGCCTCAGTCCCACTTGGGAGGGAGAAGAAAATAATCACAAGTGGGGAGGGAGGAAGGGGCCTAGGAGGGAAAGTGGACTGGGGTGGGGAAAAGTGGAACATGATCTGGTTTTGAGTGGGGGAAAAGAACTGAAGCCCTGAGGTCCAGCAGAAAGAATAGAAACAGGCAACCTTGGGAGGTAGGAGATTGGGGCGACCCTCCAGAATGTACCAGAGACCTGGGAGGTGAGAGACTCTTAGGACTCAAAGAGAGGGACCTTAGATGAAATGCGCTACAGTGGGGAGAGAGAACTTGTAGGGCCTACTTCCAGCAAAAAGACAAGGCATCAAGTGAGGGAGGCGGTTGCCATCCCACAGTCAAAGGCTCTGACCCATAATTGTTCCTGTTTGAAAGAACTGCAGGGATGGAGAGGACCCTGAGGAAAATAAAGTCTAGTGACAGGCCTGAAGTGGGATCCAGCTCAAGGGGAGGTCCCAAGGCCTAACACTATTACTGAGACTATGGAGCGCTGTCAAAAAGGGACCTATCATGACTACCCTCCGAAAGACTCAACAGCAGCTGAAAGAGTCAGATGCAGATATTTACACCCAATCAATGGACAGAAGCTGCTGACCTCTGTGGTTGAATTAGGGAAAAGCTAGAAGAAGCTGAGGAGGACTACCCTGTACGACGACCAACAGTCTTGATTGACCTGGACCCCTGAGATCTCTCAGACACTGGACCACCAACCAGGCGGAGTACATCAGCTGATATGAGGTCCCCAGCACATATACAGCAGAGGATTGCCAGGTCTGGGATTAGTCAGAGAAGATGCACCTAACCCTCAAGAGACTGGAGGCCCCAGGGAGTTTGGAGTCCTGGTTGAGTGGGGGTCAGGGGTGGGGACATCCTTGTGGAGACAGGGGGCGGGAGGAGATATGGGATGTGGAACTGTCGGAAGGTAGACCGGGAGGGAATAAAATCTGGAGTGTAAAAAAAAAAAAAAGATTAAATAAAAAAAAAACCAACTTATTAAGTACAGAATTATAAACCATTTAAGTTTTAAAAGTCTCCAAGTTGTAACTGTCATTTACTGAGACTACAATCACCACATCCTAGCCTTGTGTTTATAACTCTGAAAATTATAGCCTGTCTTTTCTAGAAAGAAAGTCTGCTGGTTTTGACTTCTCCCCACTAAGTTAATGTCTTTGGTGCCCTGCTCTCCTGCGACTACTCTTGAGCAATGTGCTACGGGCTGGCTCTGTTTTCTTCAACACTCACCACTGACAACCTGCAGCTCCCTTACCACAGCTGCCACTCACCCAGGTCTCTTGCTCTAGGAAGGAGTGAATGTAACTTTTCAGCAAATATGATCAAATAACATCTATAAGCTTCAAAGAATAGAAACAAGTTCTATATCAGTTTTAGCGACATAAACAGAAATCACCTGCTGGGAAAGTATGGTTACAGCTTCTTTATGCTTTGTGTCCCTTAAGTTGACTCCATTTACTGCTAGAATAGCATCTCCAACATGCAGCCCTCCACATCTATCCGCAGGCTGTCCTGGATGGATCTCAGAGATGAGAATGGGAACACCATGCTCCTTCCCACCCTGGCAATATAATATCAAAGGAAGTAAGTTACCTTATGTTTTATAAAATGATTGCAAATCATCGTAGACACAAGACATCTTAAAAATTCATCACAGCTGAGCAGTTGTTTGCATATGTCTTTAATCCCAGCACTTGGGAGGCAGAGGCAGGCGGATTTCTGAGTTTGAGGCCAGCCTGGTCTACAGAGTGAGTTCCAGGACAGCTAGGGCTACACAGAGAAACCCTGTCTTGAAAAACCAAGAGAAAAATTCATCACAATAAACAGAGAGTCTCTGTAAGAATGGGGGACATTGTACTCACTATCAAAGAGGCACCTCTGAGTACAATGACTAAGAAATTATTATTTCTGAAATTATTATAGACCCCAAAATTGAAACAGCTTAAACAACTGTGAACAACTACAATAGTCTTATTTCTTAAACATTAAAAACAAGTTATATACTAGAGTTCCACAGCACTTTGAGCTATCTTGTGGTCCCTTCCAAAGTACTTTTGTTAAGTCTAAATTGTTATGTATTGTAGTGGTTTGAATAAGAATGGCCCCAGAGGCTCATATATTGAATGCTTAGTCCCCAGGGAATGGAACTGTTTGAAATGATTAGAAGGATTTGCAGGTGTGGCCTTGTCAGAGTAAGTGTGTTACCAGATGTGGGCTTTGAGTTTTCAAAAGCTCAAGCCAGGCCCAGTGTTTTTCCCTCTCTTGGCCTGCAGATCAGGATATAACTCTCAGCTAATGCTGTAGTGCCATGCATGTCATGATAATGGACTAAACCTTCGAAAGTATAAGTCAGCCCCAGATAAATGTTTTCTTTTATAAGAGTTGCCTTGGTCATTGTGTCTCTTCAGAGCAATAGAATGTATAATAAGACAAATTACTTTATGTACAACCAGGATAGTTCTTTCTTTTTTTGAGACAGTGTCTTTCTATGTAGCTCTGCCTGTTTTGGAACTCAGTATGTAGGCCTTGAACTCAGATATCCACCTGGCTCTGCTTCCCAAGTGCTAGAATTAAAGGTATGTGTCATCACATCCAGCTTTAATGAAGATAAGTTAGCAAGAGAAGTACCAATTTCCAAAATAAAAATATGTAATATTGAGATGAAAAAATACAATTATTGGTAGCTGTCATTTTATATAGCTTATATATGTTATTTTTACTTTAAAGTTTTTTTTATTTTATATATAGGTGTTTTGCCTGCATGAATGTCTTTGTATCATGTTCTTGTCTGCTCCCAGTTGTACTGAAAATGTTTAACTACACTTCCTAAAGGGACATCTAAATTATAAGCTTTCTTTATACACAAAAGGTTTTATGCAAAAGTACTGCTGCTTAAGTTTTGAAAAATTCAGTTATTTTGAGCTATATGCAGAACACTTTGTTCCTCCAGATGATGCCCAACAAAGGAGCCAGTTCCTACCAGACAAATGCCATAAGGAAACAGAAGCACTACTTCTTACTGTAATAGAAATGCCAAGGCCTTCATGATCTTCCTTAAGGAGGAGAACTTTTCTAATTGGACCAACTCCCTGGCTTTTCTTCAAAGAGTCTTGATCCTTATTGCAGGGAAAAAGAAAAAAAATATTATTAGTATTATTTAAATAAATAATAAAGCAAGCAGAACTCATGTTACTAACTTGCCTTTAGAAACCATTAACCTTCTGTATAGATATACACTACAGCAATTAAAAGATGAGATAAAAATGCTAATATAGTAAAATTTATAGATGATTTTTTCACCACACACACACACACACACACACACACTAAGAGATTATAAAATTACCAGGAATCTATTAATAAATAAGTATCTTCAAGGAATAAAGTAGTAACCATGTATCTTCACTAGAAAATATCTTTAGGGATTTATATAAATGTTAAGTGATTTTTAGAACTGACAATTTTTTATCAGCTTGAACATTAATTACTTTTTATTCCCTAGTGTTCTACAATCTACCTGCTAAATAAAGTACCTTATTGCATTAATTGTTCTTTCTTTGACCTTCCTCACCTTTTTTATTTTTAGTTCAAACCTAAGATTGTTTTGCATGCTAAGCAAACACTCTGCACTTGCACTGACCCCACTCAGCTCCCTCTGGCATCTTTGATCTTTTTCTTTCTACTAAACTCCTTTTCGACTCAGCAAATAAATATATTCTAAGCATCTTCCAATTTTAAAATGCCGACAAACCAAATCCCCAAACCCAAAGTAAACCAAAGAGAGAACTCCACCCAGCATCCTCTCATCTTCCCGTTTTTTAGTCACTATCGTCTGTCCTCCACACATACTTCCTTGCCTCCCACATTACTTTGGTCACTGTGATTAAGACTTTGTCCCTAGCCTGAAATTTTCTTTATGGTCACTTGTAAAAATATTGCTGAATCCAATGAACACATTTTAGTCTCTACTGTACTAGAACCCTGCAAAAGGTTGACATGGGACAATAAACACCCTTTGAAGCTATTCTGTTCCTGTGTTGTTCTTAACTACTTTCCCAGGTGATCTAAGCTGACTGTACCAGGAGTCTTTCTTTGTGAACTCTCTTCCTTCGCCAAGTCTCCTCTTTGCCTCCTATTCCTGGTTAGTTTGTGCATGCTTTCCTTGGCTACTGACTTCCATCATTTCAACGACACCAAAGAATACAGCTTGCCTAATATTCCTGCAACTCAAGACTTCTTTCCTGAGTTCCATTCATACACCCAATTGGATGGATTTCTTATATGTCACACCCGAACCTCAAACACTGCCTGTCTAGAACTGATGCCATCTTTTTTCCCACAGACCTTCATTTCCCTGTACTTCCTTTATTAGTAAAAGCATAAGTACACTTGGCTTAGCCAAAGCAAAGCTTTCATCTTCTTCTCCTTAACTATTAGTTGTGAAGAACTTAGCTCAAGTCAAGCCCCCTCAATCAAATTCTCTCAGTGCTGCCCTTCCTTCCCAATGCTACTTCCCAAGCTTTTCTCATTTTCTCCTTGGATCACCACTATCTTTCTGACTGAGGCAGCTGGGCACAATACCACACTACTGTGCTCCCTACTGTATTTAAAAGGCTCATACCTACCAAAATAACTTAAGACTCCTATATTTAATGTAAAATAACTCTGATCTTCTCGATTCTGGCTGACTAGTTAGCTGATGTCATAAAGCTATTTGAGTATGCTGTCACTCTGATACCCTGCCATACCAACTACTGTGTCCCCCTCCTAGCCTGTTTCTCAGACCTACCAGACCTCAAAGTTAATACAAAGTGTTGGGCTCTCAAAAACAGTGACATATCTATGCACGGTGACCCTGTTCCTCACTATGTGCAATCATTCTTCTTTTTGTTGCCTCCACTTTAGTGGAGGCAACAAATTATTGTACTATTTAAAGCTGTGGTGGTTTGAATGAGAACAGCTCATATATTTGAATGTTTGGTTCCCAGCTGGTAGACTGTAAAGGAAAGATTAGGAGGTGTGGCCTTGCCTCTCTCTGCTTGCTGTCTGTAGGTCGAGAAGTAAGCTCTTAGCTACTGTTTCGGTGCCATGCCTGTCAGTCTGCCCTCATGCTCCCCATCATGGTGCTCACAGACTAATCTTCTGAAACTGTGAACAAGCGCCCAATCAAATGCTTCCTTTTGTAAGTTGCCTTGAACACAGTGCATCACCACAGCAACAGAACAACAGTAACTAACATAAAAGCCATGTGCATCTGATATTAAAATATGTGAACCACTGGGGAAAAGTCAGCTTCTTCTATTAAACGACTACGGTTAACGTCTATATTATCTAATGAGCATTTACCAAAGCTCCTTTACACTGCTGGCTATGGAATTGAAAACTGAATACAGATTTCAAATTCTATCTTAACTGAAGGCCAAATAAATGTAAATGTTATTTCAGAATCTGTGTTTGGAGGTAGGTACCAAAAATTCCCTTGAAAGCTTCTCCCAGATATAACTTATCACAGATAAGTTTATAAAAAATTTAAGCACGCTCAATCATGATACAGTAAAATTTTGAAATATGATCTAAAGTACAGCAATATGTGTTTGCTGGATACGGCTGTTTGAAGAAACACCACTCTTAGAAAAGCCTGAAAAAAAAATTCTTTTGGGTAACTGAACCTCTTAAGTATGTAACCACTGTAATTAAGCCAAACTTCCTTTTCCCTCATTAAGTAAAGGTTCAAACACTAATAGAAGGAAAGAGAGAGAGAACAGAGGAGAGGAGGTCAGGCCAGGACGAGGCTGAGTGGGAGCGGGGACATACATGGCCTGGGGGTGCTTGCATGGGTCGCTTCAAGTCGTTGCGCCCTCTGCAGGCTCTGATGACTGTTTTGTGGCGATGCAAATGTATCTCAGCTTCTAACTGGTTCCAGAGCTTATCATGAGCAGGTCCCTTCATATCTCGTCCCAGCAGTTGTATTTGTTGGACCCTTCACATGAGTAAAGGAGAGTAGTTTAGATTAATCTTCTATATTTAAGATAATTCAAAAGAATTACTAACTTAAATAGCTGTTGATTTTTTGTTTTGTTTTGTTTTGTTTTTTGAGACAGGGTTTCTCTGTATAGCCCTGGCTGTCCTGGAACTCACTCTGTAGACTTAGGTCCTTCCCAATGTCTCAGATTTGTACAGATAAACTGAAAGGGACAGATATCTCTTAGGGGAGAAAAAAAAAAGCTAAACATTTTTTGAAATAAATAAACGAGAATTCCTTTAAATATATACTTAATTTAAATATACCTAAGAAAACAATTTTTTTGAGATTAATGGCAACATGCTTTATCTCTTATATAACTGAATTCAGTGCACTATTAAATAGAAGCAGTTAGATAACACCGATCACATTAAAAACACTTCTTTTAATGACAGTTTATTTTAATAAAGTGATTGTTTAAGTAAAAAAAAATCTTCAGAAAATTTCTATTTTAAAATGATAAGTTATTTGCTTCAGGGCTGGAGAGATGGCTCAGTGGTTAGGAGCACTTCAAGCTTTTGAGGAGGACGAAGGTTCAGTTCCCAGTACCTACATGATGACTCACACCCATCTGTAACTCTTGTTTTAGGGGATCTCACCCCCTCCTCTGATGCCCAAGGCCCTGAATACACAATGTGTATACACAACATATAGGCAAAACACTCACACATATCAAATTTAAAAATCTAAAAATAATTTAAAAAATCTTTGCTTCATCTCAATTTTTTTTATTTTTTTATTTTTTCGAGACAGGGTTTCTCTGTGTATCTCTGGCTGTCCTGGAAATCACTCGGTAGACCAGGCTGGCCTGGAACTCAGAAATCCGCCTGCCTCTGCCTCCCAAGTGCTGGGATTAAAGGCGTGCGCCACCACCGCCCAGCCAGCTTTAATCTTGTTAGGTGAGATAGTCACAAACTTTGATGATGTGCTAGTATCAAATCATTTTATACTCATTTTAATATTCTATTAAAAATTGAGATGAGCCGGGCGGTGGTGGCGCACGCCTTTAATCCCAGCACTTGGGAGGCAGAGGCAGGCGGATTTCTGAGTTCGAGGCCAGCCTGGTCTACAAAGTGAGTTCCAGGACAGCCAGGGATACACAGAGAAACTCTGTCTCAAAAAACAAAACAAAACAAAACAAAACAAAACAAAACAAAACAAAACAAAACGATTAAAGCCAGAAAAAGGGGCCAGAAAAGACCAAAGAACTCCTTACTGCCAACCACATGAACCTCATCTTCTGCAGAGTCAAGGCAGGAAATCACGGAAAAGCATTGCTCTGCAGAGTTTCAGGCATTGCACTGTAAGTTAGTATCAGTTTGTACATGTGGATAAAAATATCTGTGCTAAACAATGCCGCCAATATTCAGCCAATGCTGTTAACCTGTAGCTATGCATAACAATAGGGGTGAAAGCGTTTCACCTGTAAAAGTTGAGTCAAGCAGAGTCATGTTACACACCTGCCGGCCAGCTCCTTATCCAAGTACTTGGCAGCCAACCTCGCCCCATAAACTTCAGCCTGGAGAACAGCTATGTGCCTGCGAAGAGCCTCGTTCTCCTTCCTTAGTAGCTTCACTTCAGCTTCAAGTCGAGCTTCTTTTACCTTTTCTGTTTTATTTGCTTCAAGTTCTCTTTCCTATTGCAATTTTAAGAACATAATTTTATGACAATGTCTTTATGATTCTATAGCCAGGAGATTAACGCTTCTTAAAAATACACATAAGCGCAGCATATAATACAATGAAAACATGGGAAACAGAATTGGAATACAATGGATCTAGCTGTTTGTTTTATTTGTGTGTGTGTGTGTGTGTCTGTCTGTCTGTCTGTCTGTATGTCTGTCTGTCTCTGAGTCTGAGTGTGTACCATATGTGTGTGGTCTGTCCACGGAAGCCAGAGAACAGATTGGGTCCCTGGGAGCTGCAGTTACAGGTGGCTGTGAGCAGGCTGATAGGGATGCTGGGTCCTCTGGAAGGACAGCAAGTGCTAAGCCATCTCTTTAGGAGATAATTCTTTGTTTTTGAGATAAAGCCTTGGTTCAGGCTGGCCTGGAACTTATTATATAGCTCAGGCTAGCCCTGAACCTGCAATCTTGCATCTATCTCTCATGTGCTAGGATTAGAGATATAGAAAACAATGGCCAGCTGGATTTCCTTTTTTAAAAACAATGTCTTGGACCTTCCTTTGGATACTGCAAGCCACAACATTTACTGACATTGAGAGAAGCAAGAACAATCTTCTTTAAGCAGGACAATGAGACTACTTTCTAAAAATGGCTGAAGAAACCAGAGTAATATAAAAATGATACGCCACACAAGGCAGCTCACAACTGCAAGACTAGCACTCAGGAGGCTGAAGGGGAAGGATGCTAAGTTCCTAGTCACCTTGGCTACACACAGAGTTCCAGGTTAGCATCTACCCACTGGCCCACCTCACTGTCCCATTCTAAGCTTTCAGAAAACACTGTCCAGCCATGTGTGGCGAACCTGTAGGTACTATGTTAGAGCTGGATTTTAAGGAAGAACATCTTCCTTTTGCCGCCTATGATGTAAAATAGTCATCCATTTTCAGCTCTCATAAAAGAAGCCATCTTCAGCCTTCTATGTGAATCTACAGGTATCAGAGGACATAATCCCACGATCATCACCATTAAATTTTGACTCGAAGTTCACAAGAATTAATGTTCAGTTTTCCTTGAGTTTACAGTGTGTTTATGCTCACAGACCATGGATTCAGAATCCAAGTATAAAACGGGCAGCATCAAGTCAAAGCAGAATGCAAAATGGAAGGCACAAAGTCTTGCCCAAAGAAAGGCAAATTTCAAATCATATGCACACTATGTGTGGCCAAGCACATCTCTTCTGAGAGTTGAACAGAGGCCTCACAGGTGTTAGTTCTGAATCAAAACCAACCAAACACATCACACTTGTATTTATCCTGATCAGGGTGTCCTTGCTGACTTACTGACTTAGGAAAATACGGTTATATTTTCACACACATTTCACGGGCTCTATCCATGCTAGCAACTTTATTAACTGAGCTTCATTCCCATCCTGCAGACCAAGATTTCTTTGGTGTATAGGTATAGAAATATTACTATACTGAGCTAGCTAATGAAATCTCAGATGCTTATGAGGCCACCATTTCCTTTTAATAATTCAGACTCCTAAAGAATCTGACAGTCGCTGAAAACTTACAACTCATGAAGCCAGCCAGCCATAGTGATCCACACACCTTTAACCCTACTACTTAGGGGGCAGAGGCAGGCAGATCTTGTGAGTTCAAGGACAGTCTCCCATGAAAAAAAAGTGTTGGGCTGAAGAGATGGCTCAGAGGTTAAAAGTGCTGGCTGCTCTTCCAGAGGTGCTCAGTTCAATTCCCAGCACCCCATGTGGTGGTGGCTCATAACCACACACACACACACACACACACACACATAATGATATCTGGTGTCCTCTCTTCTGGCATGCAAGCATATACGCATATAGAACACTGTATATATAAATCTTTAAATAAAAATATGCAAACAAGAATAGGATTAAGGCAACTGAAGAGAATTACTTTAAGATTTAAAGATACTTTTTAAGTTTGTTTCCTAGTAACCTTTTTGTATTAGGTAATAAGCAAGTTTATTTCAAGTTTTAGACTGATGTATCTTCAGAAGTGGTAAAGTCCTGAGTCAACTGGAATTTGATTAGCCTAGGATAATGGGAAATACACTAAGAATTTATATATTGTTATTGTCTAAAATACTTTCTGATAAAACATTTAAAACCCAGTGTTTTTAAGACTATACCATCATTTTCACACCCGCTGAGAGGTCCTAACACATGCAATGGATGAAGGAATCTGCATGCACACTCTATTAATGGGAACAAGTTCAAACAGAAACTTGAAGGGGCAAAACCCAGGTCTGTTTACTACATCCTCATTACCCTCATGTACGTATTTTTGCCAAAGTATATGTGGGAGCAAGTTACAAGTCCCAAAAGTTGTCAAAATTGATAGGCTCTGCAAACAATGGCTGTAAGTCACAAATGAAAGGTAAGTCTTTAGGCACATGCAGTGAGGGAAGCACAACAGGCACCCCCCTTTCAGGTATCTGAACCCTGAAAACCAGCATTAACATGACTTCCAAATACAAAATGTGACAACAGCTAATACATAAAACACCAGAGCATTTCAGCAGGATACATTAAGGCAAGAGAAACAACAGACTTACCAGATCCTCCACAGAGTGGACAGACTTCAGATACAAGAAAAAAGTTTTATAATTAGAAAACCATTGAACAAACAAATTGTCTAGTGGTATTATCATTACAAGGAAAATTCCCACATGTTGAGTATCAGTTGGGTAAAGCTCAGTAGCATAAATATATTTGCAAATCTATAAACAACAGTTATAATATTACACTAAAAATTTTAAAGTTAAAATTAGTCAATACAATTGGCCCAATATTTGTCTCTCTATAGCATCTATTAAAAGTTAAGAAATTCTTTTCTAATGAAAATGTAAAATGTTTCTCAATGTTAATCACATAGCTTGTCTTAGTCAGGGTTCTCTAGAGTCAACAGAACTTATAGAACGTCTGTTAACACAGATCCATGGCCCTTCAGTTTGTGAGGTCCTCAGGAGAATATAAATGCTGAAGCAGAGTCCACTATATCAGTACATGAAAGCATTCAAACAAAATTAAGAGCAACTACGTAAAATTTAAACATATCTTACACTCCAATAGCACTGTCTCATGGTCTATCTCTCCTAAGCTTTATCTTTCTTATTGTTGACTTCACACATTTAGTCAAATGTCTGGCACACAGACTACACTCAATCCATACGTTGGATTGAAACAAGTCTTACAATGTTGTTTTCTACCTAAACAGACAGTTCTAATTAAGATGGTTATGGCTAGCGAGAGGGAACTCACAATGAGATGACATAATAATGCTCAGTAGCAGCAATAATACTTACGCTTTACTGAGAGCTAAGAAACGTGGTGGCATTTAACTACACTGTCCCTTTCTCTGTATTATCAGCACTCCAACTTAGCAAGATGCATGAACTAACTAACACAGAGCTAGGGCTAAGTGAATGAGGGGCTGACAAAATTACTAAGGAGATGTAGTCACTGAACCTTGTTTACAAAGACTAACACAGTTAAGAAGAATTTTTCTATCCCCTTTAGATTCCTCCTATTCCTAACTAGACACAAACAGGAGGAAATCCCAGGGCTGGAACTCATCTGCTAAAAATGGCAGAACACAACCAAACAAGAACCTGAACTCCTAGTACAGATAGAGTGGCTGCATCAGTATTGAGATGCCTGTCTCAGGGTTAGTTGAGGAAAAACCAACAAAACTATTTAAGAACAATCTCAATGCTACTCAAGATTCCTGCTATCGCAGCTGAATTTAATCCCCACAGATAGCAGAACAAAAACCAATGTTAGATCTTTAATAACCTTTGAATATATTTACACACATATTTGAAAATAGAGTATTTTTCTACTCTATCAGGTGGGTACTGATCGTATCAGAGGCTACTGATATATACGACTATCAACTTTCTATTGCCTGAATTCTCCCCATGAACGTATTTTATAATTGTAACTTTATTAGAAATCACCTCTCCATCCTCCAACAAACATGTGCACATCCTGTTTTACTTACCAATTTTGCCTTAATGGCACCAGAGTCAACACTTGGACCAGTTTTGGCGTGAAGCTGAAGCTGAGTGGAGTGCAGCTGTAAGAGCTGGTCGTGGACTTCTTTCTCCAGGACAACTTTCTCTGCTTGAGTCTCTGTCAATTCAGATCGCAGATCCACCAACTGTGCCTTATAAAGCAATAGAAAACATGAAGGGTGCTTAATTTTCTTTATTATTCAAGAAACAACAGATAATCCTTGAGATGAAAACCTAAACACTAATTGGATGTTAGCAGACCAAATTATCCATTTAAACTAACAAGGAAGACTGCCGAGATAGCTGTTCGGAGGGGAAAAGCACATGCTGCCAAGCCTTTGATCCTCAGGATCATGTGCACACACAAGTAAGTAAATATAAATGTAATAAAAAAGTTAAACTGGGGGCTGGAGAGATGGCTCAGCGGTTAAGAGCACTGACTGCTCTTCTAGAGGGCCTGAGTTCAATTCTCAGCAACCACATGGTTGCTCACAATCATCTGTAAAGGAATTTGGTGCCCTCTGCTGGGTATCTGAAGACAGCTACAGCGTACTTACATACATAAAATAAATAAATAGATTTAAAAAAAAATGTTAAACTGACCAGAAACCAAGTGTCAAAAACATAAGTGGCCAGAGAACCATACTCTAAGTGTCTTCCACTAAACAGGTTACTTCCATTTTACATGGCTCACATTAACAAAGCCTTTCAAAGCTTTCTCATCTTTATCTTCAAAGCTTTTAAATTACAGAAGTGTGGGACATAGAGTTCACCTTTTGGTTCAGACAGTATGTATTATGGTGGTCCATTAATATGAATAATATGTTAGTGGGGTTCTGTCTTCAACCCAGAAACTATCAGCCTGCATTAGACTTCTTAAACTTTTCCCACTTGCAACACTCACTCATTCAAATGGTTTCTAGTCCAAGCTGCCTTGAACTAGCTATGTAGTGAGGATGGCCCGGAACTATTGATCCTTCTGCCTCCACTTCCTGGGTGCTCAGATTGTATGTCTGTGCTCTATTTATGAGTGCCTAGGGACTGAATCCTGATCTTCATGTATGCTTGGGCAATTCCTCTATCAACTGAACTACACCACCTGCCTTTTTTTCTTTACATTTCATTGTATATAGTCCCTGTGCATGGCACTGTGTTGTATCAAGACATTTTCCTAAAGCATGTATTTAATGAGTGTAGGCCTGCCCTCCACTTCTCTAGCTTCCATTTTCTTACAACCCTTTTCACTGGATTTTTACACAACCTCAGTCAGATAGTTATATAAAATAAATACACACTCTTCCTAATAAATAATAAATGTATTTTAAAACAATCATCATGATTATTTATTTATTAAAGATCAACAGTAATCTACATAACCAGGTATGCTTATTTATTTTTACATAGTTCTTGGCTGAAGGTGATACTATAAGACATAGGTAGTATACTTAAACATAACTTGTAGTCTACGGGCCCCGTGTGGTTGAGGACAGCTATGAATGCAGCCCAACACAAAATGGTAAACATACTTAAAACATAAGGTTGGTTTTTTTCATGGTTCTCAATTGTGAACTTCATACATGACAACATGTCTGTCACAAGGTTGGCCAAATCTTAGGTAGAGCATCTTCAACATTTTCCATAATTGATCAATATTTTGACTTGGTAACTGTCAATACAGAGACTAAGGTTCTGTATGCAGAAATATGCTTAGGACTATTTCAGAAGTTGTTGGAAATTCTTTCCTAATCCAAAGCCAAAATTCATTTAATGATAAAAAAAAAATCAATAATTACTATTATTTTTGCTGGGCAGTGGTGGCGCACGCCTTTAATCCCAGCACTTGGGAGGCAGAGGCAGGCGGATTTCTGAGTTCAAGGCCAGCCTGGTCTACAGAGTGAGTTCCAGGACAGCCAGGACTACACAGAGAAACCCTCTCTGAAAAAAAAAAATTACTATTATTTTTAAGATTTATTTTTATTTATGTGTGCAGTCTAGATGTGTACATGTCATGTACATGCAAATACCTGATGAAGCCAAAAGGTCTTGGATTCCCTAGAGCTGGAATTACAGATGGTATGAGCTACCTGAAGTGGGTGCTAGGAACTGAGCCTGAGTCATCTGAAAGAGCCACAAATGCTCTTAAACACTGAGCCATCTTTGCAGCCTCCAAAATACTTATCTGTTTATTTGTATGTGTGTAAATGTCTGTGTGAGTGCTGCAACCTGTGTATGTGGAGGTCAGAGGACAACCTTGGATGTTGTTGGTCCTCCTCCCCTTGACCTTGAGGTACAGTGTCTCTTGCTTGCTGCTGCATTGCATATTCCAGAGTATCTACCCTTGAGCCTCTGGGGAATTCTCCTGCCTCTGCCTCACATCTCACTCCATAGACACACACCACTACATTACATTGGTTCAAGAGATCTAAACGCAAAAGTTGTGAGGCTTACAACAAGTGCTTTTCACCTGCTGAGCTATCTCCTTGGCTCAACACTTTTTTTAAAGGAAACTAAAGTCAGAAACTCAAAAAACAGCAATTTTTGAGCTCTCACAATCCAACACAATAAAACCAGGGATATACTAATGTGAGTTTTACACACTAAAGAACATGTCATTCATAACCTGCATCTTGGCCTGCATGCTTCAGTCATCAGTATTGTGTTTTGCAACAGTGTGCACAGTGTAAACTGCATGTGAACTCAGAACCAAGGCTGCTATGAGGCTGTGAGATACAAGGGCAAGCACTGCCAGAACACCTTGGATTCAATATGCATTTGGTTTTGAATTAGTTTTTGGTTGCTGCACATTCAGAAGCCTTTTTACTGTTCTCCAATATTTTGGGAACCTCACATTCAGTTACATGACCTCATATAGCAGCTCAAACCTCATTTTAGGAAGCTGTGGCTCTTTTGGGGGGGGGGG
>NW_021604660.1:4789832-4843379 GCF_004785775.1 Grammomys surdaster | reverse complement strand
GAGGGAGGGAGGGAGGGAGGGAGGGAGGGAGGGAGGGAAGGAGAGAGGGAGGGAGGGAGGGAGGGGAGATCTCGATTATGTTAATTCATGAGGGAGGACCATCCTAACTGTAAGTAGAACCATTCTCTGGGTAGAGGAGCTAAGAGTATAAACTTGACTGTGGATGCAATATGATCAGCTACCTCAAGCTCCTGCTGTGTGACTGCCCCACAATGATGGGCTGTAACATGGAAATATGACACAGATGAGCATCTTTCTTCCTAACGCTGCTTCTGCCAGAGGAGGAATTTTTAGTTTTTACTTTGCTTATCATTAGTAGTATCAGAGGGTACGGGGATGTGGAGGGAGGTCAGAGGAAAACTTTGTCCAGTGGTTTCGCTCCTCTATTCGACATGAGTTCTGGGACAGAACAAAGTCATCTCTTCAGGCTTGTGTGTCAGGTGCCTGTACCCTGTGAGGCTTTTTTTGTTGTTGCTACTGTTTTTAGACAGAGTTGGTATAGCTCTGGCTGGCCTGGAACCAAAAGACTAGGCTGGTCCTAAATTCACAGAGCTGTACCTGTCCCTGCCTCCCCAGTGCTGAGATTACAGGCTGTGGTCCCATGTGTGGCTCCTGTCAGTTTATTTTATCACAGAAAAGATCAGAAAAGAAACAAAGGCACTGCTTTCTTTCCTTCCTGTAGATGCCTCTATCAGTTAGGACTTCTCATTCTCTGTTGTTGTCACTGTTGGTGGTGTTGAGGCTAGAACCTGGGACCTTGTGTACGTTAGGCAAACACTCTAACACTGATCTACGACCCTAGCCATCCCTTCCTTTTTATAATTTTATTATAATTTTGTTCAGTATAGCTTACATCAGAGCAATGCACAAATAACATATTAGCAAAAATAAGTGTATCTATTTAACAAGCACACAATTTTAAAAAAGAGCAGTCTTTTTCTTTTAATGTTATACAAATGCAAATGTAGTATACATTGAGTGTCTGGCCTTTTACATCAAGAGTGTGTTTAAGACTTAGTTATACTATATTTTCATTTTATGTGATTTTTCACTAAGACACAATTCATCAATTTCTTTTACTTTCAATGGGTACCCCTTTTGATGATAAACATGATACTGATAAAACTACCTGTCGATTGTTAAATACTGAATCTATGTTTCTTGACTGTATCTAGAAGGAAAATTCTGGGTTATAGAATAGAAAGTTGTTTTGTGATTGGTTCCAAGACTCTTGTAAATGTCCAGCTCTTGAATACTCTCAAGCCCCTTACACAGAATGACTAATATTTACATATAACCTATGTACTCCATATACCTTAAATCTCTAGATTTACTACTTATGTAGTAAATGCTATGAAAATCATTGTTGTAGTATACATTTTACTTTTCTTTTAAATAAACTTTATTATTTAAAACCAAAACAATATAAACAAATCAAAATACCACACACCCACATTAACCAGACTCAAAGTCTACAGAACTCAGTGAACTTAAGAATTGATAGAAATTGGCATTAGGACAGAAGTTGTGGAGGTTAATGTTAGAGTACATACTAGAAGTGAAAATTCTGCGTTGTGTGATATTTCTACAACTAACTTTTAAAGGAACTACTGTTGCATTGATTTCCATACTGATTTCACAGAGGAGCACCATTCTGTATTCCCACTTCTGTATATGAAGACAGGGTAGAGACAGGAGGAAAATCCCTGAAGCGGATTTTCTGGCCAGCTCAGCTTAACTGATGAGTTTCAAGCTCAATGAGAGACCATGTCTCAAACCAAATAAATAAAGGCAGAGGGCTGGGGAGATGAGTAGGTGTGTAGAAGTGCTAGCTGCACAAGTCTGATCCCTGAGTTCAATCTCAGAACCCTCATAAACAGCCAGATGTGGAAGGATGCAGCCACAATCCCAGTACTCCTAGAGGGAGAGAAGAGTCACCTGTAATCTAGAGGGAGAACTGGCCTGCAGTACATAACAGCAGCAGAAAGAACAAGACAGATGTCTCCTCAAAACAAGGTGATGGCAACCTGATGGGGTGACACATGTCATTAATCACAGTACCTGGGAGGCAGAGGGAAGCCAATCTCTCTGAGTTTGAGACCAATCTGATCTACATAGTGAGTTCCAGACCAGCTAGGGCTACACAGTGAGACCCTGTCTTGAAACACAAACAAAAACCAAGGTGGGAGGTGAGACCTTCCAAGTTGTTCTCTGACCTTCAAGTGAAGACCATGACATGTGCCCACCCATCTACCATCCATAAATAGACGGTATGATTTTTCTTAAGATGGAGAATGGTCAACACCCCAAACACATACACACAAACCGCACCCCCATACCAAACTCATACATACACAAAAGGAGATCTGGTTGAAAATTTCTAAACTCCTAAGAGTATATCCCAGACATTTGAAATCTTCAGCTTGTTTGGGGCAACACCCACACCCATACTGATCTGTCTAGAGTCCCTGTAGCGAAGAAGCAGGTCTCTGGCCTGTGACCTACCTGCTTCAGCTTTCCAGTCAAAGGGATAGTCTCTCCTTTTGGCATTTGCTGGTGACTTGTGTCAGGCCTCCTTGGAAACCCTTCTGCCATACAGGAAAATTTCCACAGGAGACATAGGAAGGTCCTGCTATTTCAGCCCACCATATTCTGGAGTTTGTGAGGGTACCTTCACACCTAGTGTTGTTGGAGAATCTGCCCTAAGGTTTTATTTGTGATTTCAGTTGCCTTCTCTTAGGTTAAAGTTCTTTAATCAGTCTTCCTTAGATCACAAATTCTCACTTCCTACTTTTATTTTAATAGAAAACCTGTGATATTTTAGACTAACACTGTGCAACAGAAGCAGCCAGACATTTGATTTAAATTGTTCTGATAACTACATTAATAAATAGCAGCCAGTGAGACGGTTCAGTAGGGGTACCTGCCATCAAATTGATAATCTAATTTACACCAATTTACTATACTAATTTATACTAATTGATAACACCTGGGGGACCCACATGGTGGAAAGGGAGACCTGACATGGCACACAATGTAAAAATATTTTTTAAAAAAGTCAGGTCTGGGTGTTTGCACATGAATACAGAAAAGTAACAATTAGGGTTTGGAAGTCAGACACAGACAGACACACATACCCACATATCCACACATCTGCCTACCCACCCACACGTACACCACAAGTAAAAGACTGGATAAAATACATTTCTGTAGTATGGTTTATTTAACACAACATATGTAAACATAGTCGCTGTAACACTTACTTACTGAGTTACTACTTTTTACCTCATCGTTAGGTCCGTTATGTAGATATCTGTGCAGCATATGTAAATCAGAATTAGCCATATTTCAAGTACATACAACAGCAACATCACACTAGTGTACAATACAATGCAGTCAGATCTAGACTATTTCTTATGCAAAATCTGAAATTTCATTATGATTTAAATACTTAAAAGAGATAATAGTAGGGCTGGAGAGATGAACAGCAGTTAAGAACACTGTCTGTTCTTCCAGAGGTCCTGACTTCAGTTTCCAGCAACCACACGGAGGCTCACAATCATCTATACCAAGATCTGGTGCACTCTTCTGATATGCAGGTGTACATGCAGATAGAGCACTCATGCAAAATAAATCAATAAATCTTTGGGGGGGCAACATTTGAAAAAAAAAAGAGGTACTAGTAGCAGCAACTGAATCCTTATATATGGCAAACATATGTAACATATAAAAGAGAGCAGTATTTCATTTCCATTGTTGTCTACATGGTATGTAAGAGGTTTTGCTTTTGCTTTTTAAGCACTGGGGATCAAACTTGGCCCTGTATGTATTAGACAAGTGCTCTACCACCAGCCCTAAGTAACAGTTTAATCAACTTTGATAAATCTTCAACAGAAAAACTCCAGGAATAAAAAAAACTTACCAGTACCATAAAAGACGGCTTATAGAACTTATTCAACAAATTATCCACCAAAGAAAAAATTATAAAGATTTAAAGCCACATCCCGCTAGACATTGTTCAGTGTACTTTGAAGCCTGTTCTTTTAAAGTACAAGTGAGCCTGGTCTAGAAAGCTTAAACAAACAAACAAAAAAAACAAAATAAAAAAACAAAAAACCCTATAGGATTCTATGACCTCTGAAATAATTATAAAAAGAAAAATTATTTTCCTAATATATGTACTCTGCGCAATTTATGTAGCTTGTGTTTAGCCCGGCACATCCAAGAAAGTTTAAATTCAGCTATTTTAATCTACAACATTGTTTGATTTCCTTTCCTACTGTTGTCTTTCTTTTGGTTTTGACTTTTTCTTTGCAATGTCTTCTTATACAGTTTTTCATTCTTTGCATTTCTTGTCAACTAGAAGTTGGAACTAATGTTTTTCAGTCTTTCCAGTAAGAACATGACTATACCATGTATTTCCTTAGCAGACATACATAGTCTAGTTATCTACTTTTTCTCTTTTAATCCACAAATAGCATGATGTATTAATACATTCAAAATCTATGTTACTAACAAAAAGATTCAAATGAAAATTAGATCTAATTACCTCCAAAAAGGACAAGGAAAATAGGGCTATGAATGAATGGGTCTTCAATTTGAAAGTCATGTATTACATGTGTTCAGTTAAATAAACTAATTTCCTCACATTTGGCTAAACATGAAAATACTGGGGCTAGAGAGATGTCTCAGTAATTAAGGGCACTGGCTGCTCTTCCAGAAGACCCAAGTTCAATGCCCAGCATTCACACAGTGACTCACAACTATCTGTAACTCCAGTTCCAGGGGATCCTATGATCTTTTCTAGCCTTCACAGGCACCAGACATGCATGATTCACAGACATAAAAGCAGACAAAACAACCAGACACATAAAATAAAAAATAGAAGATGCAGGTATCAAAATCTGAAGTGCTATTTTATATCTTGGGAATAAGACTGCTTCAAATTTACTCTAAATTCTATAATATTTAGTAACCTCTTTCTTGCCTAAAATGTAACTTAGTTATTTAAAGTTTCTACATATTATTTAATGGTCACCCTTGAACAGGGCAGAACTCTAGAAAGGGACCTACAAGAATACAAAGACATGATTACTATGTCTACGACAAGATTTAGGTCATACAATCAAAGCTGCATATTTTCTAAGACTATCTAGGTGGTCGGTGGCCAAGGATATTCCGGCATCCACTACCAATCTCCGGAGCAGCACGGTGGAAGAATCAGTACCAAGGAGGGAACCAGAGGAAAACTACGCCTGTGTCACCACAGTATGTGGTTAGTGTGCCAATAATATTCACACTCCCACAAAGCAAGCATCTACCTACCATATGGCAGGCATGTACATTATCTCTACTTATCATACTTAACTTTTTTTTTTTACAGTTAAGGAAGTGGAAATCAGGATTTAAACAGCTTAGCCAAGACATACAGCCACATAAACTTGAAACTAGTTTAAATGTTAAAAAATAATTGCTTGACGATCTTTTCTCACTGTTGTAGACCATACATTTGTGCCCTCTCAAATAAATATATGAAACCTTTTATTCAGAACAATTTCATTAAAGATATTTACAAAAGAAATACTATACTGTAAGTTTCCTTGTGTGTCACTACTTTTTTATTTAAAGTGAAATGATATTCCACAGTTCTGCTTCAAGTGTGTGTGTGTATGTGTGTGTGTGTGTGTGTGTGTGTGTGTGTGTGTGTGTTGCTTGAGTGCATACAGTACTGTCTGAGGACTCTGTACACGCATACAGTAGGTTTTAATCAAGCCCACTCCCTATTCCCTCAACTACAATTCCTCTCCCATCCTCCATCATTCCCTCCCCTCCCATCTTTGTTTGTTTCTTCCATCCACATATCCATCCATCCATCCATCCATCCATCCATCCATCCATTCATCCACCCACCCACCCATCCACCCATCCACCCATCCATCGAGTCTATTCGGCACTCCCAGAATGTGCCTGGGTGTAGTGCCATCCATGGGAAGCACCGACTGTAGCTTCTCAGGGCTACATCATTGGAGAATCTGACCTTCCCACTCCCAGCAGCCACCACTTGCTCCTCAGTTACACTTTAACTTTTATTCTGAACAAACAGTAAACTACTGAGAATTAACTACCTAAATCTTTTTTTGTACTGTTCACTTGGGTCAAAGAGCCCTTTCTATGATGTCAGCATATCTATGAGACGTAGAGGAAGAGAAGTAAGGAAAAGGAAGGTAGGGGAGGAAGAGAGGGCACGAGTGAATAAAAGCTCACTTTTAGTAAGGAAACAGAGATCATTGTGAATTCTTTGTGTTTAAGGTGACCAATAATTGATATTTAAGTAACTGATGGGAATTACTAGATTATACTTAACCTATTGAGTTTTTTTTTTTAAAAAAACAAACAACAGCAGCTGATTTCAACCTCTAACTTTAATTAACACCCAAAAAGTATTTTAAAGACACAGAACACAGGTTGTGGTGGCTGACACTTTAAATTCCAGCACTTCCCTGTACCATTTATTGAAGAAGTCTGTCCCTTACCCACTATGTACTCTTGCCAGCTTTTGTCAAGAGTCAGTACACTGCAATACACTTTCTTCTATACATTGCCTTGGTCTTGGTGCCTCTTCACAGTAATACAAAAGTAACTAAGACAAATGGTAGCAAAACCAAACATACACAAAGGAACTGTAACACACTAGAAACAGCAAAATAAAACCCAACAACCAGAGACACAGGTTACAATGTGGAAGAATGTATTTGCAAACTATGTATTTGATAGGGAGATAATATCCAAAACAAACAAGGAACTAGGACTACCTCAACAACAAACAACCCAGTTAAAAATGGACAAAACATGAGTAGACATTTCATAAACTATTTAGAATCAGGTATATTAAAAAAGTTTAACAACAGGGATCACTTATGAACTAATAAAATCAAATCTATAACAAAATATCAAACATGCACATACCCTGTTAAAATGGTGACTACCAAAGGAACCAAACCAAGAAAAACACTAGCAAGAATAAGAAGGGAAAAAGATAAACCTAATAGTATAGCCATCATAGAAGACAGAATGTTGTTTCTTCAAGCAAAGAAGCCAAAACACCAAAGAAACAATTGTCAGCAATCTCACAATTTAGGGATATATGAAAACAAAATCAGTACATCCAAGAGATATATGGAATCTTATGCTTACTGTAGCACCATTTGTTATAGCTAAGATAAGGAATCAGCCAAGGTACCTATTAATGGATAAAAGAACAAAGAAAATATGGTACATGTGCACACACACACAAAATGTTGTATATGGACATGATGGAATAGTATTCAGAAATAAAAGAATACCATGTAAAGGGACACAGAGGATATGATATTAAATAAGTCAGACATAGAAAACTGAATACTGAATGATCTTACCTAAATGTGGCACCTAAAAAACTGTTTTCATAGAAGCAGAGGACCAAGTGGTTACCAGAGGTATGAAGATTTGAAGAGGCGAGGATTGGTAAAGATCAATTACAGATATAAAGTCACAGGTAGAGAGGAAGAATACATTCCTGTGTTCTATTGTACAGTTAGATACCTGCAGTTAACAATAATATGTATGTTTCAAAATAGCTAGAAAACATTTGTTTTTAAATGTTTTCACCATAATAAATGTATCAAAATAATACTTATAAATAAGTATAATAATTAAATGTCAATCATTAATCATAAAGTACATTATACTTTTTAAAATATATTGCACAAAGTAAAAATGATATACTTCCAGAAATGGAAGGAGATACAGAAAGGCATTTTACCTTGTAGGATTGTAGGATTACTATCAGCCTTCACTGAATGAGTCATTACTGTTCTGTTCCCCATCTTAGCCTTCTAAACTATTCTATCAAGACAATTCCTGGGGCTAGAGATGGTTCGATGGTTAAGAGCATTGGCTACACTTGTAGAGGCCTGGGCTCCCAGCACTCATATGGATACTCAAAACAGTTTTTAATTCTAGTTCCAGAGGACGGGATATCATTTTCTGACCTCTAAAACCACTAGGCATATACATGTTGCACTTATATACAACAGGCAAAAACATTCATACATAAAAAACCTTTTTTCTCTTTTATTTTTGAGATTATGACTTAATTACACCATTTCTCCCTTTGCTTTCCTCCATCTAAATCCTCTCCTTGCTCCCTTTCAAATTCATAGCCTCTTTTCTCATTTACTGTTGTACTGCACATGCACACACATACACACACTCACACACATACATATATTTCTTTCTAAATAAAACCTGTACAGTTTTACTTGTATGTATGTTCTCATGGCTGACTATTTGATACTTGGTAAACAATTGGTAAAATCTTTTTAAAGACAATTCCTTACTGATATGATTCTTCCCCCCCCCCCAATATAATTCTTAACCATTGAACTCACCCTTTGTAACATGAGTCCATAATTCTAGTGCTGGAGCAGCAGAATCAGGATCTCTGGGGCTTGGCAGCTCAGCCAGCCTAGCTGAATCAGTGAGCACCAGGTTCAATGAGAGACTCTGTCTCAAAAAAAAAAAAAAGTGGATAGCAACTAAGACACCCAACTAAGACAATCTTGACCTCTGGCCTCCATGTTCATAAATACCTGCATACACTTGCATATACATGCACACATGTGTGCACACAGACACAGCACACACTCACACATACTACATACACAACATACAATGTACTGTTGATAATCATGTCTCAAATAGTTAAGAACACCTTTAATGCATTATCTGCTTCTCCTACTAAAAGATGCACAGTCATCCTATATGTCATCGTCTCCCAACCCGAGAGGTACTTTTAAAAGGATGTACCATGCGATTCTTATATAAAAGACTGCCATCTATCTGACAGAAGCCCAATCATTCCCCATAGGCCTTTTCATTTGTGTCAAGAGCCAAAGGGACAATGTAACTAGCAGAAGTATTGGTTCTATCCCCTTTCTTCTTATTCAAATTATCATTTAACTCACCCTTTACATAAGGACCTTCCACTATTTTCTTTCTCCTCCCTATACTCAAATGGTATCTTTCTTACTCTTCAAAATTATAAAGAACCAATGAATCTCATTCTAAAACACAAGGCTAATATAATATTATACACTGAAAATACATTCAGTGGTCAAACCTGTCATTTTTCAAAGCCTTCCTACTTCACGTCAACCTTCAAACAGTTTGCTCATGTAGCTTAGGAAAGTTTTGCAAGAAAATGTTATCTAGTCAGTACAACTTATTTTCTATACAATCATAACAACCACTAACTTCATTAGTGATTATTTCTTCACAAATTGTTCTGCAGTCTAGATAGAAGATTTTTTATTTCTAGTCTTCCACACCATTACATATCCACAGAATTCCAATGACATACCTAACACTGGACTGTGATCTGAAAACACACACACACACACACACACACACACACACACACTGGTGAACAAAACCATGTCTCTTGCCTTGGCTAAGGTTATAGAGGCCTGGTGCATAGTATGGACCTAAGAGAATGAAATGTATGCTAATTAGTGCCAGGCATTATTTTCAAAAGTATTAGAGAATCTTCTGAGAGGCATTTCTGACTATCTTTAAAAAACAAACAAACAAAAAAACCTAAGAGTTAAAGTAAAATGTTCAAGGCCTTTATAAATCATTTTAACACATTATTATTTATATATATTACACACGCATTATATGTAATTAAAAATGTAATTAAAAACTATTCCAAAGAAAAGATTAAGCGGGACAGAAATGCATAACTACTTTTTCTTCAGAGAGTTTCAGCCATTACTGAAGCATGAGTTCACTCTAAGTCCCATGGGATACTCTAACAGGTGCAAGCCACTTTCACGGTACTAATACTTTGCTTGCTTTTCTACTAGGCTGATGTTTGCACTAACATGCAAAAGCTCTGGTGAGCACTGTGCTGGCACATGAGCACAAGACCACGCATGAAGGGGCACAGACTGTACTGGCACTTGCTATTCTCTGCATCACAGCCATTTAGTTTTCTCATAATGTACTTTATGAATAAAAAAAATTATTAATTCTTATATGTTTTGATTTTTGCGTACATGTCTGTTTAACCTTCTATGTGATAAGACAGAAGCAATGCATATCTACTATAAATCAACACATGCTATCTCAAAGAAAAAGCACCTAGGCAACTGACTAAAAACTGGACTTTTTTCCCTCTGAAGAGCATCTTTACTTGGGAGAAGGATCAAGTAGCTGAGTGTGGTGTTGCACATCCAATCCCAGCACCCAGGGACTAAGACAGGAAGATCATGAATTAAAGAATGGCCTGGACTGCACAGTGAGCCCCTGTCTCAAAAACAAAATATAAAAAAGGGCAAAACAGTAGATTAAAATGTGGTAGATACATTCCTCAGAATGAATATGACAGTATGTGTTACTGAAGATGAAACTGGAGTTTCTGAGTGAAAATTGCAATCCTTCGAAAGCTGAAATTCATTACCATGAGCTTGATGACTTCCCCAATCCTAAGGATTTTCTTGATGGAAAATAATAACAAATATAATACTTAAAAAATTCTGTAAGATACATGAGGAGCTAAAACAAAATCAGCAAACCATTTCAAAAATGATCCATGCATGATATTACATAATTGTCCCTGGATAAAGAGCTACTCAACCTGCTAGACAGACCAATATTTATTAACAAACCAGTGGGGGAGGGTGCAGGAAGGTAGACAGGTGGGAGAAATAAGTACAGAGATGTAGGCAACAGAGGAAAAAAGTACAAAGATAAATATGTATGGCAAATGTCATACTGAAACCCATTCTTTTGTGCACTAAAAATAAAACAATTCAAAGACAAACTCATTGTATGACCAGTTCATCCTACTGCTTTAGATTCTACATTACAGCCAACCTTTAAGAAACTATCTTACATCTACAGCCACACACTCAAACACACCCATCTAGTCTGAGCTCCAAAGAAACTATCTCTTATCACTTCTTTAAAAAAAAATTGTTTGTTTTACAACAGAGTGTCACTGTACAACCCTGGCTGGCCTCAGACTTGTTTTGTAGACCATGATGGCCTGGAACTCAAAAGATTTGCTGGCCTCTGCCTCCTGGGTTCTTGTCAACTTTTACCAGAGAATAAGACAGTTATCTGACAGGACTATCAGACTACTATTCTTCCTCCCTTTCAAGCTACAGGTCAAATTTTCTTCCTAGCAACAAAATGCTATCACAATAAAACTGAACACAAAAATAGATGTAAGAATCCAACTATTACCCATTAAGCTAGATGTTAAAAGATTTGAAAAATAAAGATAACAATGTTGCTCTGCTAACTCATTTGATTTGATTTTGGAAAAGCTATTTTAAATTTAAAATGGTACCAACATTAACAGCGTGATTGCATGCCTGCCATCATAATAGTTGAGAGGCTGAGGCAGGAGAACCCCAAGGGGCCAGCACAGACTATATATTGAAATTTAAATATTTATTATCCATCCCCTCCCAAATTAATATATATTAATATTTACAACGTTTAGTCGAGTTCTAAAACCACACACACATACTTGAATTTTACTCAATTTGGATGACACTATTTCTCAGCATCACTTTGGTGAACATGAACTGGTGCTGAGGTTGATTTAATGACTACAACACCAACAAATTCATTTTCCTATCAGAAATGTGATCCCACCTTCCCATCTCTGCCTTGGCCACTGTGTCTGCATAAGACCAGCTCTTCTGTCTTCACTTCCTTCACCTTAAATGCCTCCATTTCTTCACCATTATTACTTTCAGTTCAATAACTTCCTCGTCCATCTAACAAAATTCTTTGCTTCAGCACTGGATGAATCTAAGTATTACTTGTATGAATGTGTCACACTGGCTGTCATGATGTTTATGATATGCGACACCAACTAGGTCTTTTATTGCCTGACAGTTCATCTCTCTGGCCAACAGGACTTTCCTCTGATGTATGTCTACAGCAATCTCTTCCACTCTCTTCAAGTCCTTCCTCTTATTTCAGCAGCTGACCTGAGTTCCTATTTTAGAGAAGAAAGGTGAAAGAAAATCTCACCGAATCCTGGCAACCCCCCACCTCATCTACTCCTGTCATCTTTCACTCCCTGCTATATAAACGATGCAACGTCACTTATTGTGCCAGTTCTTTGTGTCTTATCTGTACCCAGCATCTTAATATTACCCGTCTTAATATTAGCCCACAGTTTCAGCTTTTCCCTTAAATATAAATATGTTCAAGTTTATTTTTTCATTGAAAAACACAATGAAGTAAGTAATACATCCCCTGAAGTCTACCTTTTCCTTTCTAAGTTATGTATCCCATTTCTTCTGGATGCTTCTCAATCTGTCTTCCCACTCCCCCTCCTAGCATAAATTTGTTTATACAGAATGACTTCTTTAGCTTAGTGTGGGCCTCTTACATCTTTTCTATAAATAACATAAGAAAAACCGTAACTATAAACTTTCTTAAAGAATTGCTGTGAAAATGAGATGAATATGTAAAAAGCAAACAAACAAATACATTTAGGAAAAAGATTAATCCATAGTAATTGATCAATAAAGTTAGCTATACATCATTATTGCTAATAATGTCATATATCCATCTGTCCAGACAGCCTGCTACACAAGAGCAATACACCATAGAGTTGTCTAAATTTCTTCATCCCTCCCTTCCTCACTCTAATCCATCTCTGGACTCCGCTGAATTTTACCTTTCAAGGTTCTCGTGCTCTGAACATTTTTCTCTACTTATATCACTTCTACTTCCATAATGTCACATGTATACCTTGACATTCCTGAAGAGTTTCTTGCATTCACTCTTATTTCCTCAAACTTTCTGCCAGGAGAGCCTATTATAGCAAAACCTGGATATTATAACCAGGAAAGTCTACTCTAACCTCATATCTGAGACACTCATCGAGTTTAAAAATGCTTGCTCCTGTTACGTATGATAAAGCCCAAGTCTACGGCACAGCCTATGCAACAAGGCATGTCTGCTTCCTACCTAGCAATACACACTTAGCTGGAATTTCACTTCTTGTGTACCTTCAACTCTTCCCCAGGTTTTCAAATGCACCATGAGCTCTCACACATCACCATACTTTCTACTTCCTAGTACATCTGTTTTATATAATGTAAAACAATATTTCTGTATCTTTTAGCTTAATTTCTATTTGTCCACTACAGTCTTGGGTTAAGAGTAATTCCTTCAGGGAGACGGAGGTAGGAGGAGCAGAGATTGGGGCAGCAATGATAAGAGACCCTGTTTCAGAAATAAAAATAATGGAGCTGGGGAGCTGGTTCAGCTGATAAAATGCTCGCCATGCAAATATGTGGATTGGGGTTCAAATCCCCAGCACCCAAGTAAAAAGCCAGACATGGAAAGTCATCTGTAACCCCAGGACTGGGAAGTGGAGGCAGGACATGCCAGGGACTTGCTGGCCAGTACAGTGTATCCAAATTGGTAAGCTCCAAGTTCACTGAGAGATCCTATCTCAAAACAGGAGGGAGATACCTGACGTTGAACTTTCTCCTTTACACACACCCCCACACACCAACCAACAAACAAATAAATAAAACAGTACAAACTTAAAGCTGCACAAAAACAAGTATATCATCAGTTTAATATTAACATAACTTTTGACCAAGGGCTAATATTTCTCCAGTAATTATTTGAACAACAAATCACTTCACAGGACATTAACTAGTTCACCTACTGTGGAAGAAAGACATGTAATAGAAGGTGTATTTTTTTTTATTTTGGAAACAGGGTGTCATGTAGCCCAGGATGGTCCTGAAATCAATGTATAGCTGAGGGTGGCTTTGATCCTCTCCACTTCCATAGTGTTAGGATTATAGGCAAGGACCACCATGTTTTGCTATTATTTCTTAAAAGGAACAGCACACATTCCAAAACAGAGGTGAGTTACTTTAAGGCACTGGCTCATTGCCTTTGCTCCTCTATGGCTGTTACTGCCACTGGTACTCTTATTTCATTGGTGATTCTAGCTGGGCTTCAACCAAGTGTCTCACCATCGCAAGAACTCCCCACCAGGTACACAGTTTGAGAGATTTATATGAAACAGTGCCACCTCAAAATAGTCTGATTTTTTTTTTCAGTAGCAATCCTTTATATATATATCTCTTGCCAAATATAACATATGGCAAATGCTGCTATATAGATGATATTTATATTTAATTTTAAAAGGAACTAATGATTTTTTTTCAGTAAAAGTGTTTTCCCAACTACTAGATTAATTTGATGTAGCATTACCTAAAAACAGAAGGACAGGTTATTAAACAGAAGAAAGTGGCATTTTAGAAGGATACACAAGTTCCATTTGTCTGGGTTTTTGTTTTATTCATTTATTTATACCTGTTTTCTTGAGATAGGGTTTCACGTGGCCCAGACTGGCCTTAAACTTCTGATCCTCCTGCCTCTACCATCTGAGATTACAGATATAAATTACCCACATTGGAGTTATCCATGTCTTGAGAATATAAAAACATTGTATTATAAGATGGTTTGAGTACTAATCTCCAAAACAACTAGGCATACATTTATTACACAAATAGTACGCAGCATCATATACTACTTCAATATCCTTAAAGAGCAGTCAGCAGACCTGCTTTACTTGCTTATTGAGACAAAATTAAAACAGAGTAAGAAAGCACCAAAATCTCTTATAAGATTTCAATACTGAGAGAATCTCAGTATATTGTCAACAGTTTAGAGAACATCACCTAAGATTCTGCATGTGGCATACTAGGTCTACTTTGAAAGCTGTGACTAGTCTTTACACAGCAGTACACAGTTATTCTACGAAAACTACGTAAGAAGTCTTATGTATAAAAAAATTAACACAGGTGAATCATGTATAGTTGAATATATATATAAGCAGCAAAACTCAAATTATTCCCCTTATTATTTTCTAAGGTCTCTGAATCAAGAGTTGCATTCACAATGAAAAACACAGTCACACTGTGATATGCTAGCATTCTTTAAGAAATAATGCTACTTCCTATGATGGGAGATGGACTTAGAATAGGTAAGAATAGTTTCTGAAAACCACATAAGTTATTATATGCACATTCTATTAGAGAAAAAAAAAATTTTTTTTTTTTTTTTTGGTTTTTCGAGACAGGGTTTCTCTGTGTAGCCCTGGCTGTCCTGGAACTCACTCTGTAGACCAGGTTGGCCTCGAACTCAGAAATCTGCCCGCCTCTGCCTTCCAAGTACTGGGATTAAAAGCGTGTGCCATTACTGCCCGGCCGAAATATTTTTAAAAAATATTTAAAAATTAAAAAAAAAAACCAAAAAAACGAGTACCTTCTATTCATAGAAAAGAATCCTTTTTTTTTTTTTTTCAAAATCAGACTTTATTGCTAACATCAGAAAGTACTATTGTTTAGCTTCCTTAGGTCATTTAAAAAACAAGTTAAAATTATTTTATGTCTTAAAAGCCATTTATCTTCAGCATATGGTTAAATATGTAGAGAGTATGTATGTTATTTGGCAAAACCTACTCTTAATCTTTGATCTTTAAAGCTAAAATACTATTTTAAAAGCCACTAAATACTACCTGAAAACTCAGCTTTAGAAATTACCATTCATTGAAAAATAGATCAAGAGCCGGTCTTATCTAAACTTAACGCTTTTACATAAGAACTTGCATCTCACTGTTTCCAAAAAGAAACCATAACATCCATAATATGTAAGGTGTTATTAATGGCAAATGTCTTTCATGGCTAACTAATACGAAAGACTGCTGAGCACTAAGCAAGGACAGGAAACCAATCTAGCGTACACATTAATCCGTACAGAACTAGCACTATCATTATTACAGTAACAGTGATGAGACGCTCTTAGGAAAGCTAAGGACAAAGAACTTCACACACCACAGAGTGTCTCTCTTTTTTTTTAACAACCTTTTTAAAATGAAAGACCTAATCTCTATTTAAATTGTCTATTTCTAAAATGCTTTCCATATAATGTTAGTACACCATGATTTCTAAACCTTGTAATACTGGCCTACTTTAATTTTCCACACAAAATGGGAGGTTTGGAATTTCTGTTTGCAATCACATTTCCTTCACTCTGATTACAGACCAAAGCAAAGGATTGTCTTTACATAGTCTCAAAGATCTGAAATTAGGGAAATACTGTAAAGTACAAACACATACCATCTTAATGCTAGAAGTTACTTGAATATTGACAGAAAGCTCTAAAGACATTGCTGCCCGTAATATCTGCCAAGTGTGGATGTAAACCGAGAAGGAAGATAGGAACATATATATTCCATTACATTCCTCTAAGTTCATGGATGTTTCTGTGTACAGACACGACGTAGATCTGGGCTATTGGACGAAAATAATCAGAGCTGCAATTGTCTGAAAATAAGTCTAGCTTGCCATTATCAAAGGAGAAGAGGAGAGCTGAGGTATTTCCCGACAGAAGATCTTGCTAATATCTGTTAAAGTAACACCTACAAGGCAGGTAGTGTGATTAGCTCCTGCCCCACCGCATGAGATGCCAGGAGGTGGATGACAGGACACTGGGAGACCCACACGTCGGTCTCCATCCTTTTCCTCCCCCGCCCGCTCCGCACTCCTTTGCTTCACTCACGTATAAAACGCTCTCTCCATCATATTCGAAGCTGAGGTGTCCAATGGGTAGGTTTTTAAGGATCATTTTCCTAGTACGTTAAATGGGGATCTATCGCCCTCGGACAGCCTGGGGTTGAATGCCATTGCTGCCAGCCCCTTAGGCTCACCTCAAGCTTGTGGTTGATCTGGGACACAGTCTGGGCTTTGTGGCAAAGCTGCGCAAAGCAGGAGCTAAGGCTGGTCATCTTCTGACGCCCCTCATAAGTGATGTCCGCCTGGTCCGGATCGATCTCGCCCAGAAGCAGATCCACATCCACGAAGGCCTTGTCGAACTCCTTCTCCAGCACCTCAAGCCACCGGAACATGGATACCCCGCCAGGGGAGACCCCCACAGGGCAGGAGGCGCCCCCTGGGCCGCCGCCGGCTCCCGCCGGGCAAGGGCCGCCCGCCGACATGGCGCCGTCCAGGGCCTCGCCGACTGCTGCTCACCTTGGCCGCCCGCCCCGCGCGAGGGGAACTGCTAGCACCGCGGCGCCCCTCGTGCGCGCACACACACGCCCCGCCGGTCCCCTCCCTTCCCTCGCGCCGCCAACGCCGGCGGCGCAGCTCCAGAGCAGCAAAGGTAGCGCGGCTGAAGCAGCGACGGCGACACACGGAAGACCCGCCCGCAAGCCGGCCCGCCCCCGCCGCGCATGCGTAGCAGAGCCCAGAGCCAGCGCAACCCAAAGGGAGAAAGTGGGCGGGACCGAACGAGAGCTTGGCCAATGAAAAGCCTCCGCCTCCAAAAGCCTGTCTGCGGCCATTTTGACGACTGGCAAAACCCTGAAAAGCAGAGGGGTGAGGTGGCCACTTGCAAGTGGGAAAGACCGGAGGAAAGGAAGGGAAAGGTTCCACGTCGCAGAGGGGACTGGCTTCCGCCAGTTTGGCTTCACAGTGGGCGGGAACCGGTCCACAGACGTCTGGCATAATTGCTGCGGGAGCTTCAAGAGGCTCCGGTGGGAGCGGGGAAGGGCCCTGTGGACATGCGCAATAGCCACGTTTTCCTTTCAGATTTCCAGCTCTTCCTTAGGGCGGGATGGGTGTGGACACTGGCTGTTCTTGGTGAACCGGACGGTGCATTCCAGCCAGAAGCTGCCCGTGGAAGCTACTGACCAAGTTTTGTTGAATCAATGGTTCCTCCTTGTATGATTGACACGCCTGGGTTCAAGGCCTACACGTTATCACATACTAGTTACCCCACCTTAGTGGTGTTACCTTGCTTGGGAACCTCCTTTTCAAAGTTTACTTCACTTGGCAATTAAGGTAAAGTGAAAGTGTTAATACTTGGCACATAGCACTCACCTTACTACATCGCAGTTGTGATCATTTTATTAAACTAGCATAGTGCCCGTTCTCATGTTGTTTTCATATGTTCATAAACATCGAATACGTGTCCTGCTTGAGGCACTGAGGACATAAATTGGAACGACCTCATCCAAGCCGAGCTAGTAAGCTAGTGAGGCTCTCACGGCTTAATTCCGGTGTTGCGTGCATTTGGGGGCATTTAGCAAGAGCTTTCTTAGCGTCCTGCCTCTCCTCTCTTCCACTTCTCCAACTCCACCCCTGTCTAATCCAACTGTAGACAGTCCGGAAGGGAAAGGAGAAGCCAGACTAATTAGAGTAGGCAGTTGGAATTGTGCCTCCTGCCTCGCCTACGGAGTATTTGGAAAATTAGTCTATAATCTTTCGGAAGTTGTTCTTGAGACGGACCTTTCTAATCGTCAGTCAAAATGTGCATGGCACTGTGTGCCTCTCATCAAAGCAACACCAATAAGAATTACGAAACAACAAATTTAGTTTGCACTCTGGTTACTCCAATGCAAGACTGGTTACCATCAAGCAAAAGCTATTATGACTTCAGCAAACTTAGTCAAGTAAAGCTAACCATGCAGTTCTTCCCTTGAGTTTAGTCAGAGACTGTCTCTTAGGCTTAGTACACAATAGTATAATACATCCTCTTCCAATGACTGGTTGTATTTTATTATATATATATAAAATAATTTATATATCTATATCTACACACACACACAACACACAGCCCATAATTAGACTACTTAGCAGTTGCCACGTCTTGTATGCTCATTATCTTGGTATTCAGTGATGACTTTAAATGTTCATGAAGTTTTCTTATAGAACATTTTGTCCAATGAAAAAGAGGCTTGATGGGTGTTTGGCCTAGATGTGTGTGTGTGTGTGTGTGTGTGTTTGCCCTAAGTGTATGTGTATGTCTGTGTACCACATGCATGCATGGCCCGCACAAAGGTCAGAACAGAGTACCAGATTCTCTGAAACTGGAGTTATAGATGCTGTTACCCACCATTTGAATCCTGGGCATGAAACTCCTCTTCAGCTAAATGCTCTTATCTGTTAAGCTCTCTCTCCAGCCTCCTTCTCTCTCCAGCCTCCTTCTCTCACCAGCCTCCTTGCCTGCCATCCCTCATGCCAGTCTGTTATATTTTTGTATACAATGTTTGCAAGAACATTGAGGAAACTCCAGGCCATTTTCTCTAGTGATACTTCCCCCAACCCCTGAGGAACATGAAATAAATAAAAATTCCTGTGTGAGGATGGGGAAATACTTAAAACAATAACAATAGCTTTCTATTAAGAATGTTCTGGACTGCAGAGATGGCTCAGTGGTTAAGAGCACTGACTGCTCTTCCAGAGGTCCTGAGTTCAATTCCCAGCAACCACAAACATGGTGGTTCACAACCCTCTGTAATGGAATCTGATGCTTTCTTCTGGTGTATCTGAAGACAGCTACAGTATACTCATATACATTAAATAAATGAATCTTTTCTTAAAAAAGAATGTTCTATGTATAGAGTTTTTTCTTTGATTCTCAAAACACCCTGCAGTAAGTATAATTACTCTTTTATAAGTACATTGTAGACAGATTAAGCATTCTAATAATGCCATACAGCAGACATTTCAATGAAAGTCTTTGTTACTAGTCTTTGGCATTAACTATAGGATACAGAAGAATAAAGAATCCATTTCATGTTGCTAGTATGAAAAATTAGCCATTCTTCCCTAAAAGCTTTTTGAGACAATATTTCCCAGGTATATACATATAAAAATGCATTTCCCATTGTAACACCTTTTAGATAAATCACACAAGTACAAATTATATTTCTTTAAAATATCAAACTTACTACTAATTATATGAGAGGCTCTGAAGTATATTTTGTGTTTATGTGACCATTGTTTTTATGGCAGGTGAATATCCTAATTTTCAGCATGAAAGAACCCAGCTTCATTTTTGTTACAGCCTTTACAACTTCAAGTCATGCCATGTCATACCTTGAATGTCTCAGGTTAGTTTCATGTCACATGGTTCCTTCTCATTATATTACATAGCATTTGTCACATCCTATGGGCTCATTATCTTGGTGTTCAGTGATGACTTTAAATGCACATGAGGTTTCCTAATAGAACATTTTGCTTGCCTTAATCTGGAATTTTGCAGTTGTAGAAGTCTCAATAGAAAATGAAAGTGGAAGGAGATTACTCCATAGAAAGAACAACAATATCAACTATGCGAATCCCCAGAGTTCCCACCAACCACCAACCACAGAGCACACATTGGGAGACCCATGGCTCCAGCTGCTTGTGTAGCAGAGGATGGCCTTATCTGGCATCAGTGGGAGGGAAGCCCGTTGGTCCTGTGGAGGCTCCAATGACCCAGCATAGGGGGATGCCAGGGCAGTGAGGCAGGAGTGGGTGGGTGGGTGGGGGAGCACCCTCTTAGAGGAAGGGGAGGGGAATGGGATAGGGGGTTTTCAGAGGGGAAACCAGGAAGGGGGACAACATTTGAAATGTAAATAAATAAAATAACCAATAAAAAGGATGCTAAAAAAAAAAAGAAAAGAAAATATATCTCCCATTGTCAGATGAAAATACTATAAAGAAGCCCAGAATTTGAGGGGTGGAAACAGGAGGAGTAGAAGTTTAAGGTCATTCTTGGCCACAGTGGGTACTGCCATCCTTGGCTACTGAAGACTCTGTCTTAAAAGCCAAAAACATTTTAGTGGCTTTCAAAGTTATGCTGTTCACGTGATTTAAAGATTAAATGGAAAAATTGGTCTTGGTCTTAAAAAAAAAAAAAAATGACTGTGGAGAAAGAGGCTCAGTGGTCAAGTGCTGCCATCTGTTGTCGGTGTGCTCGATCTGCGTTCCTTGCTTTGTCTTTGCTGCACTTGGATGTTTTGTATTGTGACACTTGTTTTCACATGGCTTTAAAAAGGAATGTTGGGTTGGGAGATACTTCCAACCCATAAATCATGCTTGTGTGATTTAAAATAAAATAATACAACTAAAACCAGTCTGACTGTAGTTTGTCATTGTTGTTTTGAGACCAAGTCTTGCTGTGTATCTCTGGCTGGCCTGGTTCTTGTTGTATTGACCAGGGTGGACTAAAACTTCTTACAATCATCCTGTCTCTACCTCTCAACGACTGACATTCAGACATTCGGCTTGGCAATCTTGTCTTGTTCATACTGAGTTTTACCACTAAAGACTGAGTGAAGACTGAGGAAACCAGGAAAGAGGGAAGATGCTGGTGTGTCCTTTGGTAGTTAGTTGGTAGCTGTGGAGTTACTGAATTGTGCAGATTCCTCTAATGCACCACCAACCGTAATGACAATGGAAACTATGGAAACTCTGCCTTGTATAGGCTAGTGAGACTGTGAGTTTTAAGCTCTTCTGTATTCCAAGCTTTATACTAAGTGTCATGTTCCCACTAATTTCCTGTAGCTCTGCCAGAAGTAAGAAAAGAGAGTAAGTTCCCTGGATAGTTTAAAACAGTTGTATGATGAGTTCAGAAATGCCAGGAAAGTCTATTGCCATTTCCTTTTAACAATATGGGGGGGGGAAGCCTCAGAATATTGTACTTATTTTATAGTCACTATATTTATTACGTAAAATTGCTACAATTTATAGATTTGAGAAGTTTATTTGAAGGAAGTAAATTTGAGCATTTTGGGTGACTTATTTAGACTCATTCTTCCTCTGTTTCTTTTAATATAAATGGAGAAACTGCTTGTTGTCTTATTCTAAACATGTGAGAATTTTAGTGGGTGACATAGGATTAACTCAGCCACCTGCCTCACTCTTTCTCATGTGAAGCTACAGATTCCATTTCCACTTAGGCTTCTACAAGTATCTGCTATAGTTCTCTGTGGTAGCCATATGAAACTCCTTAGGATGTAAACCCTAAGCTAGAATCTGCTTATATTGAAATCTCAGGCGCTGACCTGGGAGAAGGCTCAGCAAATAAAGTGCTCAGTGTCCAAGAATGAAGGACTGGGTTGGACACTTAGCACCCTTGTAAGAGAAACCAGATGCGGTGGTGTGCACCTATGATCTCAGTGCTTTGAGGTAGAGACAGAAGGGTTCTGGGGTCTTGCTGGTCAGCCCATCCAGCTAAATCAATGAGGTCCAGTTTCAGTGAGAGACCTTGCTTCTAAAACTAAATTGTGGAAGTACAAAAGACACTTAAGGTCACCCTCTGGCTTCTTTCTTTATATGAACATGTGTACTTTCATACACACTCGTGCACACACAAATTTTTAAAAGAAAAATCTCAAATTCTATGGACTATGGGAGGAATGCTGTAACTGTGGATGACTTTGATGGTTAAGATAGTCAATTATTTACCTCGGAAATTCTGAAAGCAGTTGCTTTTCAGACACCTTTGATACATGTAACAGAGCATATCGAAATAGATTTTTTTTACTGCCTAAGGAGTACACATATTTCTAAAATACACATTAGTCTTTAAATTTTAAATATGTTTCCAACGTATGTTTATTTAGGAATATTCTGTCTTGTTTATTATGTCCAGGATAATTTTGAGGTTTAAAAATTGTTTCTCCCGTTCCACAATTAAAGGGTCTCAGATGCTATATTTTATATGGTGTATGCAGACTTAAAGCATGACAAAGGTTTCCAGTTCCCATTCTGTATCTGTATCCTTTTGCACTGTTAAGACTAACTTTAAGTTAGTCTTTAAACCTAATCCACACTCTTCATTTACCTTCCCCCACAGTTCATTATCTAAGATCACTATCTATCAATGGCTATCAGCATTTACCAGTCATTGATTCTTTCTCTTTATTCACTGTCAACTTACTATTTACTTCCCAGATTGTCAGTCTTCACAGATCAAACACAAACTCCCCCCATTAACCTTCTTCATTTTGTTTCTAACGAATTCTTCTTAAGACCCTCCCGCAAGAGGTACACTTCTTTTTCTCTTTCTTTCTTTCTTTCTTTCTTTCTTTCTTTCTTTCTTTCTTTCTTCCTTCCTTCCTTCCTTCCTTCCTTCCTTCCTTCCTTTCTTTCTTTCTTTCTTTCTTTCTTTTTTTTTTTGTTTTTTTGAGACAGGTTTTGTCTGTATAGCCCCTGCTGTCCTGGAACTCATTCTGTAGACCAGGCTGGCCTCAAACTCAGAAATCCACCTGTCTCTGCCTCCCAAGTGCTGGGATTAAAGGTGTGCGCCTGGCAAGAGGTACATTTCTAAATACATTTTCTTTTCTTTGTACTTCAATTTTTAGAATACAAGAATGTGTTGACAGAACTATTTATGAGACTTGTTTTATAGCCTAGGTTCACTATTTTGCCTCAGCCTCTTAAGTGTTGGAACTGTAAGTATGTACCACTATTCCCAGCTATCTTCATTTTATAGCAGAAAACAAAACAAAACAAAAATAAAAATGAGGCATATTTTTTGTTTTACTTTAACACCTGCATTCGACATGTTTCAGAATAAACAATTTTGAAAGAATTGTGTATGCACTTAAAAAATCTTTAAAGTATTTTTTTAACCTAAGAAGTCTATGTGTTTTTATTTTTGAAAAACTTTCTGTTAACTGCTTAGCTAGTCAGTTTTTGGTCAGACCACAGGCCAGAACAGGCCTGATTTAGTAAATCAATTTCTTTTATGAACTTCAATTTTCTATGGATAGTAGGGAAGAGATTATTGAGAATATTATCTCTAAGCTTTCTTCTCATGCGGACATCCTGTGACACTAATTAAAATTCATCAAAATGTCAGAAACAAGAGTTAAATCCTCCATTTAACATGTCAGGAATACTCATTTAAAAGCAATTTCTACAGAGTTCTTCATGGTGCCTTTTGTGAAAATGGCTCCAAAAATATAATTTCAGAGTATAGGCCAATTATTTTTGATCCTTAATTTTTAATAAATCAATAAAAGTCAATATTCATTTGAATTTCCTGTAGTTTTTCCTTTTCTTAAACAATAGCAATATTGACATTCTGGACTGTAAAAATTCCTTCCCATGGGTGACATCTGTCTCTGTAGGCCGTTTTTGTAGGAGTATATTGTCCTGTTACCCACTGAGAGCCAATTACACTCTCTCTTCCCCTATAGTTTCATGACAATCAGAAATGTTTTACTTTGCAGGCTGTCGCAGGAAGGGCCCATATGCTATTGTTCTTGATTCTGGCATAACTTAAGGAAAACTTTCATACCATGCCTGGAGCCCTTGAAATCCTGCAAACCAAGGAGGAGGAATTCCTTGCAGCAGGAACCTACTTAGGTGGCACCTACCTTGATTTCCACACAGAGAAGTCACATCTATAAAGGAGAAGTGATGGTACCTACTTCAGAAATCTGAGTAGGACCTGGGAGAAGCTGCTGCTGCTGCTGCTGCTGCTGCTGCTGCTGCTGCTGGATGCTCAAACCATTGTTGCCAATGAGAACTCTGCCAATGTCAGGCTCATCTCTTCTAGGAATAAATTTCCAGGAGCTTTATGGAAAGTTACTAACTGCCACCAGAGTCATTCCTATTGCTGGTGGCTTCATTCCTAGGCTCTTTATTAACCTTATTCAAGCAACTTTTCATGACACATGTCTTCTAGTAGTGACAGGTCCCAAGACAGACCAGCAAGCCTTCACAGAAGCATCTTTTGTACATAGATTCTCCTCTGCAATGTGAACATGGCCATTTCATGCAGCAAAAGAATTCCCTCAGCTGCAATGATGTGGTGAGTGATGGCTTGGGATGTTCCATGCATCCATAGCACCATCTCCTGTAAACACTCATGAGAAGTCATGACTGACGCAGATGAGATGAAAAGGGAAAGGAATTACTCCCTGCTGAAAAGGCTGTGATCAAGGAGAAAGGCCAGGGTGTAGGGTCTGTGTCAGCTCCTGAGTTTTCTGTAGCTCATCCCGAGGTGGAAGACTGATCTGAAGATATGTAGGTGACTGCTAGGCCTATCCACTGACAACTGGAGGGTTGAGGCACTGACTGGGCTTGGGGACTGAGCACTGTGACTCTGTGACTCTGTAACTCACTGCTCAGGCCACTAGGTGGCTTGGAACAACTATGAATTTAGTTGCAAGCTACTCTGCAAACACTTAAGCAAAGTGGAAAGAAAGTAGATGGAAAGTAAAAGAAAAATACTTTCTGTGGAGGAGAGTAAAGATAAGTCAGGATGGAACCTGGTTTGAGAAGCTTAGCCAAAACCTAGTCCAAGTCCATTTCAAATCCAGAGATGATTAATTTCCTGAGACTGTTGTTTGCTGTGCCTAAAAGATTAGACCTAGATTTTGGTCTGCATATCGAATAGAGCCATTGGGCAAATCACTGTGTTTCTATGCATGAGACGGACATCATATTCCTTTATCTGCATTTCCTTTTCCCAGGGAAACCTGGTAAAAACATCAGAAATGCTCGGAATGAACCACATGCCTTATTCTTGGTCTCAGGCACTCAAGTTCAATTACTAGAAACCTGAGCCATATATGGCTGGCCCTTGGCCATCATGCAGAAGTTCCAGATGTCAGTAGAAAGGAACTGAGCAACAGGAGACTTCCTGTGGGTATTTCTTTTTGACCAGGGTATTTCTATATGGAATAGACTTCCCTAGAACTCACAATCCTCCTGCCTCAGTCTCCTGAATTGAGATTATGGTGCTTCACCATACCAAGCCTACAGCTATTTCATAGCACAATAAATACTGAAAGGAGCCTTAAAATTCCAGATTAGATACTACAAAACATGAAAGTAACTTCCAGATGCACATAAAATGTGCAGTGAGCATTTCTTTTGTCTTTTCAAAACCTAAGCGAAGAAAGGGGCTAGAAAAACAATGTTTAACTTCGTGATATGACTAAAGCTGACTGCCCACCTCCTCGCTCTCTTTCTTCCTTAAAGTTTTACTGTGTATTACGTTTTGCTGTGTATGAGAGAAAGGAAGAGAGGGAAGGGAAAGGGGTGAGGGAGGGCACTTTCAGGTCAGAGGACAGCTTTTGAAAGTTAGTTCTCACCTATGGGTCTCAGGTATTGAACTCAGATCATCAGGGTTATAGGCAACTGCCTTTGCCCAAAGAGCCCTTTTTTATTTTCTTCCAGATTATTAAAATCAGTTATAGACTTTTTTCTTTGAAACCTTAAAAAGTAACTATTATTAGACAAAACCAATAAGGTATTTCAAAGCATAATAATCAGGAAAATATTTTCTCATTCTTTGTCTCTGATAAAATAAAACCTAGGAAATATACAAACACGTCAGAAAAACACATAGTGCCAGTACCCTGAAAATCAAATCAGTTGGTTATTAAGTCAACAAAACTGGTTTCAAATGGAAATTGCATCAAATGAGCTAAAGATTGCAAAAGGAGCTTTTCTACAGTAAAGGCTTGCTTTGGGGCCTTTGTAAAGGTATAGCAGCATTACAGAGCTCTGTCAGCTGTTTAAACACTTCCAAAGACCCCAGCACAGATGCTCTGTGCAGGACAAAAAGTCATGACAGACAACCACCCTGTGTAAGATGATCCTGTACATTTACTACTTTACAAGACTTCACAATCAGCATCTCTGTGAAGAAAATAAAGAGCCGCTGTACCATCGTTACGGGAAGTTAAACGGAGTCACTAAGTGATTTGTTTTTAATAGACTTAATATTTTTGAATGAGAAAGATATTTTCCCAAAGCATTATATTTGGTTGTATTAAGAGACAGATAAACTAAGCTCCTTATCTGTGGCTCTAAATATTTCTCGTTGCAACCTATTGTTTCCTCTAGCAATAAAACGTCACCGAAACAGTAACAAACAGTGAACCTGCCCATTTCCCCTTAATAATTAATGTGAGAAGAAAACACCTGCTTGCTTAGGACCTGAAAAATGGTTTTAATATAGGGTCACAGAAAATGCAAAGGATTTATGGCCCACTATAAAACAGCTCTTTGTCTTTTTCCACTAATTCCTTAGTGTCATGTTTAACAAAACTGAGGAAACTACAGATAACAGAAGTGTTTGCAGTTTAGACTTGCAAGCCATAAATAACATAGGGTTTTGTTCACCTAGAGATATTAAGGTAGCTTATCAATGTTTACGCCTTTCCTCTTTGTAATGATTGCTAACCCAGACAAATGGAGCAAATGGAGTTCCCCCCTACCCCCTGTCTTCTCACATGGACAGAGTACACATTCGAAAGATTCTGTTATCAGAGTCCATGGTATAAAAAGTAAGGTACCACCTAAACAGTTGCTCGCTACCTGCAAACCTCTGTGTTGGACGATGCACCTGCTTTGGGGTTTTCTTTTTTGGCTCTGTCTTGGCAATGGCCTCAGTGCTAACTGTCCAGGGCGATGCAGCTGTGATTCTATGCAGTCTGTACAATGCTACAGGCTCATGGAAGTTCCATCAGGCATTCCTTCCACCACCAAGAGACTCTACATTAGCCACAGCAGAATCCAGCACCTTCAGGTAATCATGTCATTCTCTATTGAAGTTGCTACAGTTTTATTGTGCAGAGTGTGGGATGAGTGTGGGGATTTTTAACTTGAATCATTCTGACGGAAAAGTGCCAATTCTCAAGCTGTTGTAATACCTGCTTGCTAGGCATCAGTGAGAGGTTCTATGCCTCCAAATATGTATTTTTAGGGAACTACTTGCTCTGAAAGTCATGATTTTGTTTCAATTTTTGTTCAACAATTTAAAAAACTAAGCTGTGACAAAGTACACAAGCTCTTTCTTAAGGAGAACAATTGCCCTACAAGGGCAAAAAGTCGTACCAAACAAAAAGCTTCTATTTTACTCCATAAGTAGCAGAACAGAGTGTCAAAAGACTATTAATGTGAACTGGCACAGCAGACTCATTCATACAAATCCACATCCAGTCAGGTGCCTGATCTTTGTTAGAACCTAAATGGAGATGTGTGGTTTTACATTTTTCAAGTTACCGGCAGTTCTCAGAACTTGAAGTAGGCCCTGAATTACAATTTCAGCTATCTTACTTCTGTATCCAGAGGACACTGGAAACAGTACTACAGATTTTTCTGACTTTTATAAGTTAAAGCAAATTTACTTTTGATCTCTGGTGTTTTGGAAGGCATCAGGAGACAAGGGTTCTCTCTAGCTAGATACACAACCATCTTAGGCAAGCTACCAGATGATCTCTGTGTCTCATTTTTATATCCTTGATGATGTGAGAAGGCTGCAATAAATAAGTCCTCTTCTAGATAGAAAAGTCTATGGTGGTTCTCTTTTCCCTTCAGTATTCACCGTTACTGGCTCAGAGGTCCAGCCCTGAGATAAGGAACTAATTCTCTGAAAATTAGAGAGCTAGTCTCTCTCTGAGAGGCTTTATGTTAAGCTATCTCTCTTCCAAATAGAGGCATACATGCACTTTCATTTGGTTGAGAATTTTTCATTGGAATATCTTACTTTAACATAAATGGCATGGTGTTACCATAGAGACTCAACAAGTACGATCATCCCCTCTGTTTGCTTTCCCCTTCTACTCTAATGGTACCTAATACCAGAGAGCAAATCTGACCTTGCCTATTCGGTCTTAGCATTTAAACAAGGCAGCTGGGTAAATGGGTGACACTTAAATATTTGTTCTAGTACCTAAACTGCCTGCAGACTCTGGTAATAATCTTATCCTGACACTTTGTTGTGAATTGATGACTTGTCAAATTCCCTTATTGAATGAGTCAATTTGTCACTTGTTTGAGTTTATTGAACAGTAGTTTTGCCGTTTCCATGAATTTAACTCTGTCAGTTGTCTCTTAGAAGGGCAGGTCACATCAGAAAGATTGGTGAAAGAGCTTGTTTTGTTGAAGAAACAAAAGGCTCCAAGGGTCCATATTTCACTTGTATTCAGTGGATACAATGTATAGTGAATACAAGGTATATTCTACATTTTAAATTTAAATTTAACAGAACTAGTGCCTGTATGTAAAGGAAACTATATTTGAGTAAAGCCTCAGATAATTAGTAACATAAGTTTTATATGATTTAATTATAAACATTAATATAAGCAGCATTTTAATGGATTTATGATTTGTTCATAAAATTTAACTGTTTAGGATTATGTCATTGAGTGTCATGTCTGAGATTCAGGATAAAAGCTTAAAAAATTCTGCTTCTACCTTTAGGATAAAAGAATTTTTTAAATCAGATTTGCCTGTAAAAATTCCTACTTCTCTGAGGTTCATAATTTTGGCCCATAATAGTCTTTCTTTTCCCTTTCCCCACTCAACACTATGTGTCTGGCCTCTTCTCTACTAGCTCGCTGTCGTCCCCTTCATCCTATGTCTTGTGTTTTCTTGGATGTCTTTGGTCTTTAGGTGGATGCCTAGTCTAGTGTCCAGTCTCACACCTTCTTGTTCTCAAAATGTACCTCTCTTCAATTCCACTTTACCCCAGCCATCTTAGTTATATAACTTGAGTCTATGAAAATCACATCTCATACCTTCTGCTACCACTGTGACTTCTCCACTCAGAAAACTTTGACCACTTCTCCATTTAGCTGCCTCTCTTTTTAACTTGTGGAGACATGGAGCCCTAAGTTTCCAAAGCCTGTTATCTCTGATACTCAGTTTATTTCCTATCTACCCTCTTTCTCTGCCCCTTCCTTCTCTATCCCACATTTAATTATCTAAACACCCTTCCAGGAAATCCTCAATGTTAAAGGAGGGTGCTAATTCTCCTGTTTCTCCTATATCTAGACAAGTGGGTGCTGCTGTAGAGGGTCACACAACTGGATGACTTGGAGCCACCCTGAAGATGAGATCTCCAGCCTCATCTGCATCTTGCTCATCCTTTTCTTCTTTCTGCTCAGGTCCCCTGCCCTTATTCACAGTCTTCTACAACTCTAGTGCAGTTTTGGGTTTGCTAGTCATTCTGCTACCTCATTCTCAACAGATGGATGGTCTTCTGTTGTGCTAACAGATCATGCAAAACTCTTTTCTTCATTCCTGATCAGTGGGTCTAACCCTGCATCATTCTCACCTCTCCCCAGGCCTTTCTTTAGTGTTGTCCACCCACACATCAGCAGGAGCCATTCCTTCCTAGCTCATTGTTACAGTAGTAAAGTTCACATATTTCTACCCTCTTCTCTCTTTGACTCCTGTGATTTTTCTAGACTCTGTCTGTATCAACTTTCACCTCTTGTTTATTGTTTAATTCACCACTGTCTGACTCCTTCCCATTCCAAATAACTAAAATTATAAATCCTGGCTGCACACTTCCAGTTTCCAGAAATTTGTGTTCTCTGGCTCTCTTTGAAGCCACACACAGATCTACTCCTGCTACACACACACACAGACACACACTTAGGCACACACACACACATACACAGACATACACACATATACACACTCATATACACACATATATACACACAGACACACACACACATACAGATACACACACATATACACACATACACACACATACAGATACACACACATACACACATACACACACATATACACACATATACACATATATGTACACACACATACAGATACACACACATATACACACATATACACACATATATACACACACATACAGATACACACACATATATACACATATGTACACACACACAGAGGCAATATCTCACTGCAGTTTTGATTTGTGCTTCCCCACTGACTAATGACATTAGACTTTTTTGTTGTTTTTTTCATTTTCCATTTGCTTGGTGGTCATTTGTATATTGATTTTTGGAGAGGCACAAATGCAGGTGCTTTGCTTATTTTTAATTAGGGTTATTTGTATCCTAATTGTCACATTGTAAGCATTCTTTAGATATTCCAAGCACAGGTCTCTTATTAGAGATATTACTTGCAAATGTGGGATGATGATGATGGTGATGGTGATGATGGTGATGATGATGATGATTTTGGTAGCATCCTTTCAACACACAGAAGTTTTTAGCCTCAAATGAGTTTGGTTTCTTTCGTGTGTGTGTGTGTGTGTGTGTGTGTGTGTGTGATATTAATTTGTGCCTCTAATCTCATGTCTAAGGTGGATCGCTTGAATCAAGATCATGTGTATTTATGCCTATAAGTTTCTCTGGGAGTTTAAAGTTTTGGCCTTTACATTTTGGTCTACAATCTATGCCCAGTTAATTTTTACATGTGGTATGAGAACGAGTCCTTTGTACTCTTTAGTATTCTTCATCTTTTTCTATCACTATTCAGTAACTCATATTTACTTTCAAGCTACATTTAAATACTTGACTGTACTGAATGAAAGACATGAAAAGCATGTGATGTCAAAGTACCAAGGCACTGCCAGGGCACTGAATTCACTCTTGTTTGGAGATGAAGATTCAGTTCAGTTCTCTGTGTCCACACCCGCAAAACAGAGCTAAATTGACCCCACTATTGTCATTCAATACAAGCCTACAAGCCTACTTGGGCTTCTCTGGTTTCTCTTCTGTGGATTCTCTCCTATGAGAGGCATCAAATGTGAATACATTTATGGTAGTAAATTATAATTATTTTAACATAACATTAGTGTGTGTGTGTGTGTAAGAGAAGTTATATTGATTCTTAATGGGCAATTTTACAGTGGGATTACAAGCTATTTTTATTATCTTTCCATATTTCCCTAGAGCTTTAAGATAGAGACTAAATGTTCCTTTCCTAATCAGAGAGGAATGTCATGATTGCGTTAGAAACGACTTGCTGGTTGCTTCATATAGGTCAGAAGCCATCTCCTTCTGGGGTTGCCCATCTTGTCATCTTTGGACCTATAAAGAGCCTGAGGAGAATTGTGTGTGGGAAAGGCAGTGGGAGCAAGCCTGCTATACACCACGCCACTAGCTTTGTCTTATTAAGAAACCTGAATGAGTTGCCTGCAATACAAGTTAGCTCTAGGTCAAATGCATCTCTTTCAACCTTTGTGAGCACATCCTTGCTGAGGTCTTGGCAGGGCAAATCTGGTCTGGCAGATTCGGTTTTCCCAGTATTGGCTCAGCAAACCCATCCTCAGTGTTCAAAATCAGTGGACGTCTTCTTTACTGTAGGTATCAGTAGAATTCTACATTCCCTACTTAAATGTATGTTACAGTCACAAGATTCATAGAAATATATGTTTGAATGAAAAACCTGTACTAGTAACTTTTCTACTTGCTGGCAGCATATACCGGGGCAGGCAATTTTATTTTATTTTATTTTATTTTATTTTATTTTATTTTATTTTATTTTATTTTATTTTATTTTATTTTATTCATTTGTTTATTTTGAGACAGGGTTTCTCTATATAGCCCTGACTGTCCTGGAACTTACTCTGTTGACCAGGCCGGCCTCAAACTCACAGAGATCCACCTGCCTCTGCCTCATGAGTGCTGGGATTAAAGACGTGCACCACCACCACCTGGAAATTTCAATTTCTTAAGTCTTGGCTTTCCTCTCTGTAGTGTCAATAATCATACTTTGTAAAAAAAAATTAAACAGTAAAATTTTAGAAAATTGTGGCTATTTTAATTAATAGCCATCACTACCAATCCATGCTGACTCTGACAAAAAAAAAAGAGTAAGAAAATATTTTTCATGCTTAATAAAGAGGAAAAGGCTAGCTACTAGATTCAGTTGGGATCAGGCAGCATGTATCTGTTATGTGGGCCACTCTCTGCACTCCATAAGTAGAAATGAAAAAAATTGAAACTTTGACAGCGTGCTTTGTCTCATCTCAGAATGAATTACCCATCTGAATCATGCCATCTTTTAGACCAGTCTTACAGAGTTATCAGGGTTTGTAGTCATACTGGATAAGTGAAAGTTTTAGTGACATCAGGTTCTTTTGGGGATTTAACAAATCAAGAAGTGAATGTCTGTGTCTATTTCCAACACTGTATAAAAGATAAATACCTAGGATAGGTCATTTCAGAATGTCACATACAAATGGAATGGACTGTTTCACTTTTGGGGGAAGGAACTGAAATTCACCACTGAAATGGACAAAATCATTTATATAATAGCCATTTTTCTAAAAGTGTGTGGTTATGTGTCCAGGTCTTGAGTTCTTTTTGAACTATATTGCTTATAGGGAAAATATGAAACAAATGGTGTAGCTGAGGGAGAGCAGACTTTGGAGCCATAGACCTTGGTGACCTTTCTACTTCCCAGTCTTCTCACCTTGATACCAATCTTGGCATTCACAAACTTGAAGTGTTGTTGGGAGGCTCCTGGGAATATTTAAGAAAGCGTATGGTCGTTGTAAATACTGAGCAAATGCAACCAAAAACATGCTGTGAGGATTAGGGTTGATTAATGTCGCTGATGAATCATTGAAAAAGTACTAAACATCAGCAGCAATGCATACCTCAGTGCCAACGTGTACAGTGAGCACACACGTATGCATTTGTCTCTTTGGGGATCTTTCTCATTAGTGGAATGTAAATTGGGAATAGAAAAGAGTTAGAGTTATTTTCTAAATTCTGCCATAACTGAAAATGTCTCCCCAATGCCTGAAGAATCTATGACGCTCAAGTTTTCACTTTTCATGTTTTTCCTCTTGTAATCTTAGCTTTTAGGGTTAGAAACTTTTCACAGTATGGTGAAACATTTGTAGATTTTTAAATTTCTGCCTGTTGTAATGCAACAAGAGAACACTCTAGGGTATGGAGCATTGTGCAATTTGTAAGCCCTTCTGCCTAGACACGAATTTTCTAGGTCAGAAAAAATAATGTGGTAAGAGTTGACTAATATCATATATCTTCCAGTAGCGTGTGAAAGAGTAGTGACAATGTCCTACACTGATGAAGGCCCCATGAGTCAGGTTTCTCAAGTCCTAAATTGGGAGGCAGATGTGAAGGGGAATTCTCAAAGAATTGAGGAGGGAGGAAATGGGGGTGGTGATGATCTGAATACATTATAAACATATATGGACTTACCAAAATTATTTAGACTTGATTTTAAAGTATTATTCCAAGACATAACTTTAAAAGGAATCTGAAGGAAAGTCTAAAATTATCATTAGTATAGTAATGATAATGTGTATGTTTATTTTTTACAGTATCTTAATTTATTTCTCTTTTTTCTTGTTCACGTCATCCTCTTTGTCATCAACTCTGATGTTGTTGTTATTGTTGCTATTTTGTAGCTATCTAACTTCACTGGATTGTTGGCTCTGGAAGATTTTATTCTGCTGGCCAGTGGAACAGAGTCTATTGAAAATGACACCTTCAAAACTCTGAGTACATTAAAGACCCTAGAACTTTGGAAAAATAAATTGAGACAAGTCCCCAGTGCTCTCCCAGCCAACCTTGAGGTGTTAAAATTAAATGATAATTCGATATGTGCTCTACATGGATCAGATTTTGAAGGACTAAAGAACCTCAAAGTCCTTGAACTTAAAAACAACTTGATTTCATCCCTGTCTCCCAGCATGCTCTCCTCACTCATCAGTTTGCAAAGTTTGATGGTGGATGGTAACAACATAGAGTCTGTGTTTGGACCTCTGAGCCTTCCACATCTCAAGTACATGAGCATGGAGAACAACAAACTCCACCTTATACCAGGGAATGTCTTCACTTCTCTGCAGAATTTGCAGTTCCTTAGTTTCAGTGGTAACTTTCTGACTAAAATTCCTATAAACCTGCCCAAATCCTTGCTATCTTTAAAGATGGAGAGAAACCAGCTCAAAGTGGTTAGGTTTCGAGATATGAGACACTTGGAGAACCTGTCCCATCTTTACCTGTCAGAAAATTTCTTGTCTTCCATCGATGGAGCACAGCTGCTGATCAATTTAACAACTCTGGAGGTTTCCCAAAACCGGCTTCAAATGTTGCCTCCCAGGCTACCATCAAGGTTACAGAAGCTTGACTGTAGCAGTAACTTCATTCAGAGAGTGACAGCACCAGAATTCCAGGACCTCCGAGACCTGAAACATCTGTTTCTAGACAACAATGTTGTCAGCTTGTTCGAGGCTGGGGCCCTTCAGAGGTGTTCTCAGCTGTCTAACCTTGCCCTGGAGCAGAATCTGCTGTTGTCCATCCCTCTGAGGTGAGTGAGCACTGTCATTTACTGTAGATACCAGAAGTATTTGCCAGGCTCTGGGACAAATCAGCTGCTTAAAGGATTTATCAATAAAACTAGGGGTTAGGGACAGAAGCTTCAAACAGTGACTTAGAATTCCTAGTCTGTAAACTTTGCTGATGGAACAGCACACACATATAATAACTACACTGACAAGCACAATATAAATACACTGTAAAAAGTATCATCAATCATCCACTTAACTATTCAATCATTACCTTAACTACTCAACTGAACCCTTAACTACTCAACTGTACCCTTAACTACTCAACTGAACCCTTAACTACTCAACTGAACCCTTAACTACTCAACTGTACCCTTAACTACTCAACTGAACCCTTAACTACTCAACTGAACCCTTAACTACTCAACTGAACCCTTAACTACTCAACTGTACCCTTAACTACTTCGTCATCCCCTCAACTGAATAGAAGCCAATGTTATTTACCACTGAGCCTTCTTTCTATCCCTATACAAAAATGTTTAAATTGATTGATTTATCAGTTTTTAATAGTTTCTATATTTTTGAGTCACGGAAGCTTTTTTAATAGAATTAGTATTTTAAATATTTTGATAATATTTTTATAATCATATAATAGCTCATTGTTTTATAATTTCTAAAATATTGGATATTAGTGTTGTATTGCATTTTGCACATATAATTCAACATATTACAAACACTTACAAATAAGCCATTTTTCATTTTTCATATTATTTCCTAGCTGGAATCATGACATTATTTAAATTTGTTACATATCACTACATTGTTTCTGGAATGGGACCAACTGATGATTCCTCAACATTTTTTTTTGTACACCTCTTGGAAAGGAACATTTTAAAGCTTAAAACCAAATCACTTTGTAATTTCATACATCGAACATCCAACTTGTTTTCTACCTTGTGAGAGGAAGGGGCTCTACAGAGAAGCAGCCTCTGAGTGTTGCATAGGAGGCTTTGAATGATGTCTCATGGTTGTAGCCTTCCCTTTCATGCTGTTTTTTTGTAACTTTGTAGGCTCCCTAAGACCCTGGCCAGGTTGGACCTCAAAGGCAATGCCATCCAGGACATGGCTGAAAGAGAGCTCAGGGATCTCAAACAACTGCAGGTCCTCAACCTGAGGAACAACAAGATCTCTGCCTTAGACCTCAAGGCACTGGAGGGGCTGCCTCGGCTCAGACATCTGTACCTGGATGGAAATCCCTGGAATTGCACTTGCAGTCTCCTACGAGCCAGGGAAGTCCTGAAGGCCAAGGGCACTGACGTGAAAGGAGGACAATGTGCAGCCCCAGCAGAGCGACAGGGGGAGAGCTGGATGTCCTCCAAGAAGATCCTGAGGCAATGTGAGCATCACTTACAGCAGAGTGAGAAAAGCAAGGAGACCAAGAAGAAACCCAAACTAGAAGACTCTTCCAGCATTAGACTCAGCGTGGATGACGACGATGATGATTATGAAATAGATTAGAGATGAGCTTTGTTTCCAGTTTAGAAAATGATTTTTAATGCCCACTGTCTTAAGCAGAAATACGCTCTCATTTAGATATTGCAAGCCTTCTTTGTAAGTGGTTCTTGCTATTTTTGAAGATGAAATAAGGGTTAAGGATTAGTTAAAATGTGTGAGGACAAAAAAGTAGATGTGTTTCCTGGTTTGAAACAATTTGTGTTTTAGTCTGAAACCTGGGCAAATAACAATGTCAAATAAAATTATCATTTAAACCAACTTCCCACAAATAGAGTATTTCATTTAACCAAATAATTATTATATTTTTATACAAAGCTGTTCTTAATGACCTACACTACAAACTTCTATAACCAAGAAGAACAGACTGATCAGGTGAAAAACAACTTGCTAGAATGATTCACAGTAACTCACAGAATTCAAGGAAAAGCGGGAGTGTCTGTGAGAACAGTGTGCTCCCTTCCTAAACCATCAGCAGGGAAGGCTTCTGGTTCATGGCTTTCGGAGGTATCAGTGCAGTTATTCGGTGACAGCATATAATGGAGGCCTTGTTCACCTCATGGCAACCATGAAGGAAACAGAGAAGGGAGCCAACTAACCTGATATGGCTTTTAACTAAGCCCTCATCATCTAGCTTCCTCCAACTAGTCTCTACAGCTTCCATCATTTCAACAGTGGGAGGGGGTGGGGGTGGAGTTCAGGAGCCATTTCTGGTTCAAAGATGGGAGCCAGGAATGAGAACTACTCGAGGGCTTCCCACAGAAGTACGGGATGGAGATGCCCTTAGTTCCTGCCGGGCTCTCCTCTCTGGAGAATAAAGTACCTTCTAGCGCTTTTGAAGTCTGTGTTCCTCCCGTCAAGACTTCTACCTTTGGTGGTGGTGAGGAGGGAAGACATTTGGCCTAGTTTGACTTATCTGTTTGCCTTGGGACAGAAGGTCTTATCATTCTTACCACAACCAAAAGAAAAGCAGGAGAGGAAGTGTAAGTTAGCGCTGTGTTATCACAGATATCTGCAGAGTGCTCTGAGTTATAACATTCAGTTTCTCCTCCGAATTAACCGCAGTCTCCACAGCGTGCCTTCCTTCCTTCTGGTTAACTGTTGCTAGTCTGTATATAGGAGCACAGAGACCGCAGAATAGTACTTTTCTATCAGTTCATTTCCGGATACAATCTATCTGTGAATACATTTCTATCTGTGAATACATTTGAAGCCCCGTTCACATGTTAGTCTTTGTTCTCATTAGTAAAAATTCCTTGTGCAATAGTTAAGGAAGCTTTTCATCAAATACCGTTCATGGCAGAGAAAATAAATAGTGGGGATTATTAAGTTGAGCAAAGAAGCCACCAAAGATAGAACTTTCTTCAGTGGTGTGTCTTTTAAGTTAAAATTTCACACAGATTTATACATTATTCAATTTATGTTTGTATTTTCAATCTTCAAGATATTTATGAAAATTGAAATTCTTTGAGGAGAGCCCCATGTGTCTTTTGGTTTCTGAGATTCCCTAGAACACTGGCACTTCTTTGCCCAACACAGAAATACATAAATAAGAGAATTTATACACATTTTTCTTCCTACTACAAGCATTAGACCTATAGTTGTGTCTAAAAACATCAGTTATGTTTGAGTAATGATTTATGTGCTCTAACACCTTCTGTCTATTTATTCTTAGCTCCCAGGCTGCAAGGGCTTGAGAATGAAGGTGGTCTTTTGCACATGAGGGAGTTGTCCCAGAGCGGCACACTGACAGGGAAAGGCAAAGTTGGGGCCTCATCACACTTGTGTTGTGTGTTTTTAGTGCTCTCTAGCACTGAACCCAGGGCTGGGTGCTCGTCGATGAATTCTCCAGGGCATTACTATGGGATCCACTCCACCCCTGCATCTGGTTTTGGTCTGAGTGCAGCCTTCCACTATAGCATTCATTCATAGCTCGCTCGCTCTCTCTCTCTCTCTCTCTCTCTCTCTCTCTCTCTCTCTCTCTCTCTGTGTGTGTGTGTGTAGGAATAGAATCTAGAGCCTTGCACATACTAGGCAAGTTCTCTACCATTTATCAATTTCCCAGATCTTTCAAAAATGTTTTATTTGGAGACAAGATCTCATTACATTGACCAAATTAGCAGAGTTTGAGCTTGTGATCCTCTTGCCTTGCGTAGGAATTACAGGCTTGCACAACATATATATGTGTATGTGTATATACATATATATATATGCATATGTATGTATATATATATGTATATGCACACACTTTATGTCTAATATTATTTAGCTAATTAGATAATTTGCTCAGCTAAATTTGCTTAATCATAAACACATACATCAATAAATTACTGTGCTTATCAGTGACCCAGAAATTCTATAATTTTCCATCATATACTTGCAGTAGTTTGATGAATATTAAAAACCAAATTATTGACAGAGCAACTCAAAACCGTAGGGAATGGCACAAGTGCTCAAAGCACAACTTATGACAATAAACTCTGTGTGACTAGTGACAACTCAGTTCTAATAATGGATTATCTTAACAGTTTGATGCACAGATTTTTGTGCTACCTCTGAGCCCTAGGTTTACCTTTATTCTAGGTGTATCTGTTTTTGACAAGGAATAACCCATATAGCAGATTTTCCTATTTTTATATCTAAGACAAAATATTATTTTGATATACTCTGTAAGTTTCCAGTAAACACTGTTCTTCGGAACCCAACATAGAGGATTCGATGTAATAGCCATTATTCAAATTTCCAAGTAGTCGCCTGGATGGCTGATGTTCAATGTCAGCTTGAGTGGACTTAAAATTGTGTAGGAGATTAAACTCCAGGCACGTCTGGGGCATTTCCAAGAAGGATTAACTGGAAAGAAATTTACCCTGAATGTGGGCGGTGCCATCTTGAAGGCTTGGACTTAGACCCAAAAAAGATCAAGTCAGGGCATCCCCTTTCCTTATGCCCTCCTCCCCCCGGATGTGGGCAAATAGCTTCCCTCTTGTGCCAGCTGTTGTGCCATTCCCATCACAAGGGAACATAGGCACAGCTGAAGCAAAACCTTTCGTATATTCATACATAAGCTCTTTCTTATCAGGTACTCAGTTACAGATACAAGAGAAGTAACTAGGACTGTCATGGACAAGTGTCTGTACAAGTGGGTGTTTATACCAGACCTCATGTGTGCTATTTCAGAAAATGGTTTATGGTCATTCAGCAGCAACCATTTTCTTCCCAAGGCCCTCCACCTCCAAGCCTGGACTGAGGTGTGGCCTGTAAAGCTTATGCTACTCATGTCTTCTCCACCACTTTTATTGTGCTTGTCTTAGTGTTGGGGATTGAGCTCAAGGCCTTGTGCAATTGGGTAGGTGCTCCACATCTGAGCTCACCCCCCAGCACCGACTCCTCTCAATAATCACAAAAGTCACTGAAAATTACTTGAAGACTCTGTGTCCAAGGCTTATTTAAAATATAGCCCAGGCTAATAATGATTCACTGGAAATATGGTGAAATTCAAAACTAGGCTCTCTATTTTACAGGCTGTGTGTTGCTAACTTTAATTGATCAAAGGTTTTCTTTTTATTCATTGTTTTTAGGTGTCATACAAAGTAATGGGTTCCATTGTGAAGTTCTATACACATCTGTTATTATACTTCGTTGTAGTTTCTATCTCGTTCCCACCTCCTCTACCCCTCTTGTTGGATCTATTCTTCCATCAAAGTCTTTCTGATTTCCACATTACATGTATTCTACCACCTTCTCTGTCATCTCTTCTTTTTTAGACTTTTTCTTGCCCTCCGTGGTTTCCTTTCTACTGTTATATTTCTACGGTTATATTTCACAAGAAAATTCTCTCCTCCCACTGTTGTATTCATTCTTAAGGAGTGAACATTACACTGTTTCCCCATCATTTCCTTTGTTTAGGAGCCTTTAAAAATGTAAAGACTGTGAGTACTAGCTGTGATACTACTGTGTTTTGTGGCTTATGTATTTTGCATATGATATTGTGATAAAATATAATTTAAGAGTTTTCATGAACTTATCTTCTCAGCAACTCTGTTTCTGGGAATGTTTCCTATTAGCATACTCATCTGCACAAGAAACAAGTTATACATGGAGATATTCATGTGATATTTGTAATAAAATAAAAATAATTTATCAACAAAAAACTAAATAAATGAATTTGTATATAGTGGGATTAAAGAAAACAAGTTGTAAAATGTGTGAATGTTCAACTCCAAAGGGGACATTTATATTATACCCTCTTCCACAAGGCTCAGGAACTGTAGCAGAGGAGGGAACAGGAAGATAGTAAGAAGCAGAGGGAGTAGACATTTGCAAAACGGTGTTTTCCAGCCATGACAGTGAAATTGCACACACAAACTTACAATGGCTGGGACTGAAGGCACAAGACTTGTACAAAGGAGAGGGAAAATGACTCCATCTGTCCTTCTTTGGACCTATGTATGTTTTTGCTTTGTTTCCTTTTTGAGGCAGTGTCTTATGTATCCCAGGCTGGCCTTGAACTCAAACTTGCTATGTAGTTAAGGGGGACCTTGACCTTTTGATCCTCCTATTTCTCCCTCCTGAGTGCTTGGATTAATGCACTGTGGTATCAATGTAGGGTTTCATGCATGCTGGGCAGGCTATCTACTGAGCTACATACCTAGCCACCCTGGTACTGTTTTACCTCTTTCATTTTTTGCCTCCTAAGCCATTCTCTCCCACAGTTAGAAACTTTAGGTTTTAGGAAGGACAGATGATTAAAAAAAAAATCATTCTGTAGAAACATGGAACTTATCCTTGGGACGAACTTAAGGAGTGGTTGAGAATTGACCCAAACTACAAACTTTATTTCATATCTACATAGTGGAGATTTTTACCAAATGTTTAAGAAAAAAGTTATAGTAATTCTTTTTTTTTTGTATAGAATAGAGTTTATTCAGGGCATGGGGAGGGGAGCCAGGAGGGTAGTAGAGGCAGAGAGAGAGCGCAGAGAGGTCAGTTATAGTAATTCTTTACAATATTATTCAGAATATAGAAGCAGAACTAATCTTTCCTAACTTATCCTATGAAAGCCGAACTTCCCTTAAACTAGAACCAAATAGACCATTGTAGAGAATTATAGTGTGGGGACTGGCTAAGGGTTTATCAGTCAAGACCACTGGCTACTCTTCCAGAGCACCTAGGTTCAATTACCAGCACCCATATGATGCCTCACAACTATGTGTAATTCTAGTTTCAGGAATATAATGCCCCTTCTTGCCTCTGTAGGCACCATAGACATATATACTGTACAGACAAACATGCAGGCAAAACTTCCATACATAAAAAAATAAAAAAAAGTTTCCCTCTGCAACTTGATTTTCACACTTCAGGGGACTACTTACTGGTCCTTGTATTCTTTATAGTTTTCAGGAATGCTTTCTATTATGTCTGTCTACATATCTGTGCGTGCCTTTCATGCTTCTGCCTTTTGAACACGCAGACTTTTCCTTTGTTTTAACTTGGACACCTTCCATTTTGCCATGTGCAGCACTAGCCCATTGTGTAAATGGCATCAGGATCCAGGAGTGGATGAACTCTGCAGGAACATCTTTGTATGTATGTGCATACCATCCATACACATATTTATATGCATATGTGTGCACACATGTATACATACATGCATATGCTTATATGAAAATTCTTGATTTTACCTGATAGGGAACTTTCAACAAAATAGATAATTCTATTCTGAAGCTCACTAGCTATTTATATATGGTATTTTATTTCCATCTGAGAGAAACTTCGGGTCTTTCAAATTGTTGTAAAATGTCAGCATTTAAATTAAACTGTGAGGGCATTCAGTGCACTCACTGAGAGACATGGAATTTCATGTCATATTTTATACCTCACTCTTTCCGCCACCCCTACCTGTGACCCCTAAAGTTTCTAAAAGAATGGCTTAAAGACTTCCTTTACAGTTTGTCAGTATTATGTATCTCCTCAATTACCTTATCTTGGAATGAACCTTATATTTATGAAAGAAAGTATAAGTCTATTTTTTTTACAACTAGCGTCTTCAGAATTAGCTTTTGCTTTGGAAAACATTTGGGGAACAACTCGTAAAAGTTTTGATTTTGACTTCTTACAGAAACAATATGCAGTTAGTATTAGTTATGCATAGAACTTGCTTCCTAGAAAAGCTTGTTTTCGTGAGGAACATTTACCTAATAACTGACTTGAAAGCACCTCTGTGTGTGGAGGGTAGGAATGGAGAGGGAAGGATGTTCAAAGGGCAAAGGTCAGTGGCTGGCCTTCTGCGTTTGGAAAATTTTAACATGTTAAGGTTTTTGAGGCTCAGTTTTGGTGCAGGAAATAGTTTTAAGTATAGATACTTACTGATTTTGATAATTGTTTTTTCTTTTTGGAGATGCTGAGGACTGAACCCTCAGTCTTGCACATGCTAGGCAATGATCTGCAACTAAGTCCAGTTAATTTCTTGTTCATTGTAAAATATTGTTGAAATAGTTTTTAAAAATAAAGACATGAATTTGTGTACCATTGAAAATTATTGGCTAATATCTCTCATTGACACAGATGTAAAATATTAATATTACCAAATCAAATATAAGACTGTAAATAAAGAATCATATATTTTGACCATATAAGACTTATTCTAGGGAAGCAATTTGTTTAGAGTTCAATAATCAACTAATGTGCCAGGTGTAGTCATGTGCTGAGGGCCATGCAGGAGGCACGGCAAACGGCTGTAGAATTCATAGAATGCAGCCCAATAGTTAGCACAGTCGAGATGGGTGAGTCTCAGTGAGGTAAGACCTTGAGGACCATGTGTCCTGAGGACTTCATGCTGTTGTGGAGTTCTGCCCTGCTTGTTGCCTTCACATCCTTCTTAATCTAAGAATTGTCTGAAAACTCTAAGGGACTTCCAACCCCGCACTGGGCAACACCACTGACACTCGTAATAATGCTGCTTGATCTCTTTGAGGTACTGCTACTGGAGCAGATTAATGATTCAATCACTACCCCGGGAAAGAGCTTAGAAATGGAGATTGTCAGCAGTGACCACCACCCTTAGAAAGCATTTGGAAAAATAAAATTGTTAGTGAAGCTAGTTTAAAATGCTCTGTTTTTTCAATAATCTTCATTGTATTTATTCATTTGTTTTTATTCTTCAAGATCCAGAAGATGGGCTCTGCCTCTCTATTTTTATTTTTTTCAAAGTGGAAATTTTTATATCAACTGGTTTCAGCAAGAAAACAAGTGAATACTTAGAAACATGAACAGTGTTTTCGGTAACAGTGCCAAGGGGACGGAGGATAAAGGGAAGTCTGTGGGTTTTACCCCTTTGTCAAAGCAGAAGCGGGACCCCAAAGAAAGGGCCAACTTCCCTCCATTCATCTGGGAGCCCAGAGACCACACCCTGACAAGTTTAGGACACCAGCTGAGGGCAAGGTGGAGGCAGGCAAAGCTAGGCCAGACAAGAGGTGGACAGGAGTCTAGGAACCAATCTGTCAAGGTGCATCACCATGGGAACGTCATGGGCTGAGGATTCTGCAGAAAGGTCATCACCACGGCAGGGACTGAGAGCATGAAGCCATTTATCATATGTTCAGTGTCCTCCAGGTGCTGGAAGTTGGCAGAGCTAATTAAGGAACGGAAGATGACCACGCAAGCACACCGCTTGAGCATGAGGCCCCATGCAATGAGACTTATATAGTGGGGTCGACCAAAGCCGGGTTGCACTTGCTGAGCAGCTTTGTTTGCACAACTTTGATGGGACTCTGAGGGTCAGGTCAGCCATATTGTTGGTGGACATAGGGAACTGAAGACTCTTTCGCTACTCCTGCCTCTTTATTTTTACTGAGAGGGTTTTACCACTTAGTGAGGGGTTAAAAAATATCGATGTTAAAGAATATTTGTAGTTCAGCTGTAAGGTTACAATTCTCTATAATAGATATTACACAGATTGAGATTCTCTCTCTCCCCTGTCCTCCCTCCATCCTCTCTCTCTGTCTCTCTGCCTCTCTGTCTCTCTGTCTCTCTCTCTCTCTCTCTCTCATTACTGAGAACTCACCTCAGACTAGACACAGGAAGCATCCTGAGCACACCATTGCTTTAGTTCTTACAGCAATAAGAAGAAGACAGGTACAACATTTACGAGGAACCAGGAGCCATGAACATCATTAGGAACGGCCACGGCCACTATCTCGTCTGTGATGAGGTTGCAGGAACAAGTGTAAGGGGCTAGGCAGGGTTAATTAGGTTTGTTGAGTCAGAACCTGGCTTCTTATCCATTATTCTTTAAAATGTTTTAAAATTATTTTCAGCATTTTATTTATCATCATCATCATCATCATCATCATCATCATCATGATATATGGGTGGCTTGCCTGCATGTATGTCTGTGTACCACACTTAATGCAGTACCCACAGAGGCCAGAATATGGTCTCAGATCCCCTGAGACTGGAGTTACAGAAGGTTGTGAGCTGCTATGTGGGTGCTGGGAATAGAACCTGAGTCCTCTGGAAGAGCAGCCAGTGTGCTTAACTAACAAACCATCTCTCATCTCTCCAGTCCTTTTGTTCACTCTTCTTAATTATCTACAAACTGTTATTTGTTTGTCAAAGCAAAATGGTTTCATCTGGCATCCACAGATTATCTGCTCAGTGTGATAATTAAGTTAAACAATGCATTTTATAATGGAAAAGTAAAGAAAAAATTGAATCTGTAATATTTGGAACTTTTATCTGAGGCTGCATAACTCTACATTAGTGTTTGTTTCAGGTCAAATTTAGGGTGTATTAGGTTAAATCAAGATTTTGTTTTCTGAAATCCAAATTCCCTTAAAAGGTGACATTACTGTCTGGGGGGGGGCAATAACAAAATAAGAAGACGCAGCATGACACATCTACTGTGGCTTTTCTGTCATTTCAGAATAGAAGTTGAGCACGAAAGACATGCTCTGAGTGGAGAGACTGGTCAGGGTTTGGGGACCACTACCAGATGTAGATTTGCAGGGCTTTGGTGATTCTGTACCACTATATCTTGAATGCACTTTTACTATTGCCCCAATCTAATGAGGCAAATGTGTATCCATACATCTAGTTATATAAGGTGCTTTTATTATAGGTAGGCAGGAGGGGACAACAGAAGTCTAGGTCTCATGATATATCCATCCTAAAAATCTGTCCAGAGAGGATGGAATCTTGTTTTCAAATATCTCCAATGAGGCACCACAGAAGGTGGCCTGTGCACGGCTCTATAGTCTGGACCATTTAGTGCTAGAGCATAGTGCTGAAGAACACATTTCCACGGGAGTATTAGAACAAAGGCCCAGTTGTTGAGGCCAGTACTTCAGTGTCTCAAGATGTTACATTCCAAACACATCTACAGTTATTCCTGAGACCTCTAGGGAAGCAGGAGAACTATGCCAGTCCAAAATGACACAGAGAACTGTCCTGTGTAAGACAATTCTGTCCCTAGTCTACTGAGAGTCACACAAGCAGAACAGTGGTCCTCTACTGCTCTGTCCCATTAGGAGGCTGAACAGCTTTAATATAAGGACACTGTTTATCTGCTTCAGCTATTTTAGAAGGAAAATGGTTGCCTAGAGGTGAAGGATCATCATATCAGACTTATCAGAGGACTATGTCAGATGGAGATGGGACCAGAAACCTCTTGCTTGAGTTTGTAATCCAAAGCAGTACATAGATACAGCTCACAGGCTGCAGCAGACCTGAGTATTGGCTAACAGGACATGAGATCAATGCCTTTAATCTTGCCAGAGTAGGGAGCATGGGAACCTGAGAATTGGTTAACAGGACATGAAATCAATGCCTTTAATTTTGCCAGAGCAGGGAGCATGAGAACTGAGCACACCAGAGAAACATGATAGGGTGGCCGCTGGGATGATCAGGTTTGGTGCCTCCGGAACAGTTAGCCAGGTCTCAATGAATGTCTAGCAGCTTCCTTAGGAGATTATCCAGGCTGCAGAACATTAAGCTGCAGCCAGCACAGAAGACTGTGTTTTGCTGTTCATGGTCTTTCCTCTCTCCTACTACTTTATCTACTCCCAGAAGAGCTGTGACGAGCAGACAAAGAGGGAGAGAAGTATGTATGTAGGCTGTGTCTCGGCCCTAGCAACATGGTTCCTTTCAAAAACTATAGCCAAAGATATGATCTGATCTGGCTGGAATACAGACATTCCCTTAGCATATACCTTTAATCCTTGACAATGAAGGTAAGGTTCGTTTGTAGAAGGAAGCAGCCATGTTTGAAAATGATGTTTAATTGAAGGGCAGACAAAGTGATGAATCAGAGAAAGATTTGACAGAATAAATCAGAGATAGGATATGCCCAACTCACAGAAAAATAGACAGGAAAGAGAGGCTACTTAAGAGCAGAGAGAAAGAGAAAAGAAGAGAAGGGAAGGGAATGGGAGGGAAGGGGAGGGGAGGGGAACGGAGGAGAGGGGAGGAGATTAAAATTTCTCTACAGGCATTTCCTGCCAAAGGTAGGAAAACTTGCAGATCAGCATGAGACTCAAGTTTTAAACTAAAGCAAAGAAAGTCTTACAAACAGAAATGAGACCAATTGAAAAAGGAGACAATGGTCAAAACATTAAGGCCCGTAGACATTCCCCAGCGGGAAAAGGGGCTCTACAGATAAAAATCTGGCTGTATCACACAGATTCAACTATACATGCTTATATATTTGTATGAAAATATAATACACACATATGCTATAGGTACACAAGGTAAGCCTTGAGAAATGGATTGGGAGTTGAGCAATACCAAACTGGGAAACAGGAATTCAGAAGGAAGAGTCTACGCAAAAGATGCAATAACTACCCAGAACTGCTGCAGGGTAAGTTCAGAGTGGCCTAGAGGATTAGGTAAGTGAAGATTGACTAGAACTTGGGGCTGTAAAATAACAAGGTTAGAGGTCACTTTACATCAGATGGCAGAGATGACTAAGCATTATGCCTGTTTTCCTATCCACGGCAAACCTAACTCATAACTGGAGGTCAGAATTTGTTGAATGAATGAAGTGACTGGGTCATCAGGTGGTGGATCACATTTTACATAGAAGCAGTGGGTAGTCAGTAAGGACTCTGTACCTATTCTGGCAAGAATGAAGATATTCCGAGACACTTCTGATTCCTGCCCTGACCTTGGCTGTTAGATTATGGAAACAAAATAGAACCCAAGAAATTGGATTTTCCACAAGGATCACATGTTGAGACAAGTAAAAGGCTGGAACTTGATGTAAAAGGGAGATTTGTCTCTGGGAAAATGACTTCATACAACTTGCTAGAATCCTTTTGTAGAAGAGACTGGGGCTGAGAGAGTGTTATACCACCTTGACTAGGATTTCTTAGCTATACATACGTCTTGTTTTCTATGTGTACTTAAACTTCATTTTAGGACCCTGAGATGGACACCATGGGCATGCACGTGTATCTGGGCACTGAATTTCTTCTCAGTGTGGCCACATTGAATCAGTTTCCCTTTTCTGCATTCACTGTCTATTCTTTCATTGTTCTATTAAGGACAGTGGCAGAGCTTGATTTGTTAGGGATACTAGGACCTGATTCTGACCCTAACAGTGTCATGGTAGTCGGTTTCCAGGTCCTATGTTATAGGATCTCATTCCCACTCTGGGAAGTTTTATTCTCGTTGGAAGAATGGACAAAGAACTGTGATGAGACCTCTCCAAGAACACTGGAGCCTTTAGGGACATCTATTTGGGGACCCTGGTTGATTTCCAGCATCTGCACTTGCTGATGCGGTGGATTCTCTCTTTGTAACTTCCAGTTCGTTTAGATTACTTTTATCTCCTTGGGAATCGTTTCTGTCATGGCTGTGAGAGGAGATGGGCAACACATCCCAAGATGCAGACCCTCCTCTCAGTCTGAGGAACAGCCCAATCCTTCCACCGGAGGAAGGCTAGAGGCGTTGGCGCGTCACCCTCCTTACCCCCAGGGGGCGCCGGCTGCCGCGAGCCAGCCTCATTCTCAAGCGTACGCTCTCTTTAGCCGTGCCGCGGCGGCTCCGGCCACGACTCCCAGTCGCATCGGAGTTCCCCGGCAGCCAATCAGAACTGTCCATGTACTAACGGAGGCGGGGCTGCCGAGGGCGGAGGAAGATGGCGGCGGGGGCTAGGTGAGGTGTTGGCAGTGGCGAGGGGCTCGGGCGCGGGGGGTGGGGGGACGCGGAGCGATGGCCCGCGCCGGCCTCTGGGGCGGATAAGACCCCCGTCGCGCCGCGGGTGTGGGCCGGAGGGAGGAGACGGTGCCCGAGCGCCACAGGAGTATGACGGGGCTGTACGAGCTGGTGTGGCGGGTGCTGCACGCGCTGCTCTGTCTGCACCGCACGCTCACCTCCTGGCTCCGCGTTCGCTTCGGCATCTGGAACTGGATCTGGCGGCGCTGCTGTCGCGCCGCCTCCGCCGCGGTCCTAGCGCCGCTCGGCTTCACGCTCCGCAAGCCCCCGGCCGTCGGCAGGAACCGGCGTCACCACCGGCACCCGCACGGGGGACCGGGACCGGCCGCCACTCACCCCCGGCTGCGCTGGCGCGCGGACGGCCGGTCCCTGCAGAAGCTGCCGGTGCACATGGGCCTGGTGATCACCGAGGAAGTGCAGGAGCCCAGCTTCTCAGACATCGCCAGCCTCGTGGTGTGGTGTATGGCCGTGGGGATCTCCTACATTAGTGTCTACGACCACCAAGGTGAGACCGGGTGGGAGGTGGGGTGACATGCTCTTCCGAGTCTGAAGACTAGTCTCTAGCTACTTTGTTCCTGGTCGCCCTGCGTGGCCGCCGCCCTCTCCAGGCCCTGCGAGTTTCGGTAGTCCTTGGCCCCTAAGGAAAAAAAATCACAGTGCCGGCGCTTTCGAGGAAGGGAGATCAGATTTACTGAACACTGACTAAGTCTTTGGATTTGGTTAGTGTTTGTAACACTTAAAAGATGTTTATTGTAGTCCGTTAGGGGAGGTGGTTTTCTCTGGCTTTGTTTCCCAAAAGAAAGAGCTGACGTTCAAAACATTAACTGATTTGCCCAAGGTCACAAAAGTAAATAATTGAAAGGAGTCTGTGTGTTTTTGAAAGTGTCTCTTCAAGGGGGTTCAATCTTAAGGGCGACCAGGCAGTGGATGATTTATCCATGAAGCCGCATGAGCTCTTGGACTTAGGTGACATTTGAATTGGGTTTCTGAAAAGTATGTAAGAGTTTAGATAGGCCTGGAACAAGGCCTGAAATCATGTGTTACCATTTCTCCTTAGTGGCCGGTACAGTAATTAATATACACTTGTCTTCCTGCAAGTTCTAATCAAGGCAATGGATTTCACCACGGTTTTGTTAAGTACAGTACTCACCACTTACCGCTTGACAACAAGCCTAAAGCGCTATGCCAAATATATTAATTGGAATTAGCCCTCGTCTCCGGCTGGCAGAGAGAAAGGGGCACACGCACACGCACACTCACATAGGTGATGGATGACATTTGGGGAGTGAAGTATCCACTAGAAAGGAGAGAAATTCAGAAGAGAGGAACTTGAGAGTTGGGGTAGAGGAGGTGAAATATGAGTAGGGCATTGAAGAATGGGAGAGAGATAAAGTGGAGGCTCTAAATGTCAGCCTTGGATTTCCGTCAGTTCTAAATGCATTGGTGTTTCCTTAAAGCTAGAGATGTGAGGAGAAGGATGAGTCAGGAGGATTGGTATGCAGGAAGGAAAAATGACTGCTCTATTCTCCGGTAAATTGCCTACATGCTCTGGAGAAGCAATTTGAGTATTACCTTTAAATTTTTATCAGCCTCGTATTTGAGTTTGGGGTTTGGGTGGGGTAATAGTGATCTCTGACTACATTACCCTCGTTTTTACAGCTAGCAAGGAGTATGGCTCCCCAGGAGCCTGTCATCTGAGTTGATGGTTTGCCCTATAGGGTAAAGTGCGATATATTCAGAGACTGACAATACAGAATTTCCTGAAGGACTCATGAGACCAGTAGACGTCTAGGTGACATGGCCCTTGCCTGAACCAGTGCAGTCAGTCGTGTGGGATATAATAAGGCAATAAAAAAATGAAAATCAAAAGCGTTAAGTAATGTGGATTGACGTACATCCAGTAGGAAGGAAAAGAGAGCTGAGTTCTTTGACAAGACTGCTTCCAGGCAGAGTTCACAATACAGCCACACTTCCTTGTTCCTGCAATTCCTGTTACTGAATTTCTGATGTGACTCAAGTCCTGTGTTATACGCTCTTAGAGGGAAAATTATTAGCAATGAAAAGAAATCAACTTAAACTAAGTCTTGACCTAGAACTAAACGTGGATTTAAGGAGCATTTTTTTTTTTTTTACTGAATAGACTTAAAGGATTCTGTGTGCTGATATAAAAACATTTTTAAGGCTATGAAATCATAGTTTGAATAAGAGATCTTCACTTTCTGTATCCTGGCTTTTGACTGGTTCATTCTTTTAGCAAGCCATAGTTGAGTGTATGTGAAATACCATAGCTTTCTAAGCATAAACGTGCAGAAGTAAATGAAAACAGAATATAACTGTTACTTTCGGGAAAGTCTTTCATCTAATATAAATGTGTTGGAAAATGTATAGTTTTAAATGCACAATGGGGAAAAATAGGGGAGAGGAGAGGAGATGATAGCTGAAAGGAAAAGCTCAGGTTTTAAAGTGGGTGACCAAGGACAAAGATAATGGTGTTTAAAGTTTATTCTGTTTCTTCTAGTATGCCTTTATTTAAGATTGTTTTGCTATAGATATTTAGAAATTTTTTGCATATTGACATGTACATAAATGATAAAACACTCAAGGAGGGATGTCTACTATACATTAATGCAGGCTGATACATAAGTCATGACAAATGAGTATGAAAGACCGGGGAGAGAAGAGGGGAAATTACCTTAAAAGTGCTGTTGTCCCCGGGTGTCTCTAGGAAGAAGGGAAAGGGACACGTTTGCATTGGAACTACTAAAGGTACATAGATTTGGAGCTCAAACACTACCTGCCTCTCCTTATATGTGAATTGGAAATGCCACCTCTTTGGTGGCATTCCCATTAGATTTTACTTAAACAATAGTGTTGAGTGAGGCATTGGGGACAGTGAATATAACAGGTAGGTTTCAGTAACATAATGTTAGAAAACAAGGTAAAATGAATGCTCAGGCAGCTGTTTTGCTCATAAGTCATTTTGTAGAAATCTACCCCATATAATTAAGTGTTGACTCAGTACAGTTGGGCAGTTTTCCTTGGAGTCACTCACGTAAGTTGATTGCAGTCAGTTAACTGGCAGGGACATAAAGGTGGCCATGTGTCATCCATTTTATGCCTGGTTCATAATGGCTGGAATGGGAGAGAAATGGTCACCTGTCTTCATAAGGCTACTGTGGGCTTTTTTATGTAATAGAGGCTTCAGAATGAGCCACTGGCCTCTAGATCAAAGGTTCACAGTGATTGAATTAAGCCTGTATACTTTTTCATTATACTTGCAAACATTTTTTGATTATGCTATCTTCTGCTGTATTTATTCATTGGAAATTAAAGTTTTCTTAGAAGATTGATCAGAAAGTTTTGAGCTTATAGTTCTCATAAAGAGAATTGACTATTTTGTCTACGTGATTATGATTTGGAAAATGATTATGATAGGAATTGTGTTAGAAAAGTGTTTCTTAAATGTATTTGATGTTACAGCCTTGGGGCTCTTATGTTTTTTTATGTTCACTTGAAGTACACAGTGCTCCAAATAGTCGAGATGAGTACCCACTTATTGCCTAGTTGTGTTGGTACCACACTTACAGTAGGTTCGTTTAGGAAAGTTTGAGAATGAGTCCTTGAATGTTCATAGGAAACACTAATTCAGCACACTCACTGATCTGAATTAAGGTAGTCCAACCTGGGCATCTCTGCTTTTATCAAGCTACTTATGTGGTGCTTCTACACACTGGAGTTTGACCTTAATGTAGAACAAAAGGTACTCTGCCACTTGCCTTATGTAAGAGTAATCATGGGCTGGAGATGTAGCTTAGTGGATATGGTACTGAGAACCTACACACAAACGCACGCATATACCACACTTCAGCTTTTCCATTCTTATTCACGTGTGAGGACAATTTGGGGGCAGTACCACTTACTATAAATAGAAATGAGTCAGCAAGGTATTATTTTCTGTATGAGATTCAGCAACAGGACAGCAAAAATATTTTGTTCTTTCTGCTTTTATCTCTTTATTTGTAAATCTGTGCTATGCGATAGATTTTGGGTAATTATTTCTCACTAGCCATAAAAGGACTGCCCAGTGCCATCTCAGCCTTCACAACCTATTTCTCCTCCACCTCAGTGCCTCATATCATATCCACATTTAGGCTATTTGCTGCCACCTCTTTCTGGAGTATTCACTTTCTGTTTTGCAAATGAATATCTCTGATCCTTAGGAGTCTGCCTTCGTCTCACCTTGTGCTAGTGTCTCCTGCCCTTTGTTAGTCAGTCTTGCTCTGCCAGACTCTGTTCCTGGATCTCCTAAGAACCTTGGGTGCCTCTAAAGATACTTGTGTTTTCTTTCTTACATTAGACGCTCTGCAGATGTCCTCTCTGCTTCACTTTTGGCTTCTTCCAGGGTATGCTTGGAAATACCTGCTGTGGTCGGGTAGTACACATTCTTTGACTCCAGAGAGGACTGTGCACAAGGAACTGAGTTGCAGCTCTTGTTTCCCAAGAGTGGAACCTTAGAGTCCTTCAGGAAAGTGAATTAGTCTGTTCTAGTTTGACCTATGACATAGATATTAGCAGGAGGTATGACTCTTAATATGATTGTTCTCCTTGTGTTGAATTAGAGCTATGTCAGAAGTATTGAAAGACCAGGTACATTCAGGATTGTATTTGGTATACTGAACAGTGTATGTGGAGTGTTTATTTTCCTGTGTGTATAAACTAGTGGAAGGGAACCTCTGTCCCTACATCTCACCCTTCTATAGCTCACTCTTTCCTAGAACTTTGCATTTTATCTTTCCATCTCCTTTTTCTGACAAGATTCTTTTCCAAAATTCTATGATGGTTCTCAGAGTATCCAGCCATGCCCTGCTCCTCAGTGTGATG
>NW_021604660.1:4752667-4789822 GCF_004785775.1 Grammomys surdaster | reverse complement strand
TCCTCAGTGTGATGGTTCTCAGAGTATCCAGCCATGCCCTGCTCCTCCGTAGGCTCTTCACGTTATTTTATCCCTGTCCTGCTTTATCTCTGAAAGGTTCTCTCCTGCTTTGTTTTTTGATGTGAGGAATAATTTTGTTCTTAATACTCTTCTGTTAAATTAGTACTAGATCTATGCATTAAGCCTTTTAAACAAAGATTTATTTTTAACTTGTGTGCTCTTTAAGTGCTGGTATTCTCGGAGGCTGAAGTGGAGGCCACAAAAGGAGGCCAGAAGAGGACAATAGATAGCCCAAAGCCAGAGTTAAAGGCAGCTGGATTGGTTATGGGAAGTGAACTTGGGTCCCCTGCAAGAGTTGTACATGCTTTTAACCACTGAGCTATCTCTTCAGCCCTATGCATTAAATTTTAGTAGAAATGATTATTTTTTGTTAAATTCTTTAAAAAGCCACTTAGTTCTTTGGTTCAGAGGTGTGTGTATCACAGCACACTCATGGAGGTCAGAGAACAATTTGCAGTAGTTGACTCTCTTCCAGCACATGTGGCTCAGGTCTCCAGGCTCAAGGACAAGAAGAGCCTCGACTTGCTGAACCATCTCAACATCCCCTCTGCTGATTCTTACAGTGTACCACATGCCATGCACAAATGTAGTAAGTCTAAAAGATTTCCAGCTCAAGAGACAGAATCTGAAAGCCAAGAGACATATTCCCCAGGGAACCAGGTTTAGAATTTGAATGAGATTCTAAAGCTTTTGTTCTTCTAGCTTATGTTGATTTTCCCCATTTAGAGAACAGACAATAGTCCCTTTATAGACTGACATTGCATCATCTTCAGGTCCTGGTATCATGGTACTGACTTACAGGTGATAGAAACTTTGTATAAAAGGCACTTAAAGGCAGATAGTTTTCCTTATCATATCTCACTGATCTTAACATTCACCCCGAGTTACAGGATACCTGTTTAATGACTTCAGCTTAACTTTATGGAGGTTTTGCTCTTGGTTGAACTGTGTGTCAGGTAAGCAGAGTTAGGAAGACATTCTTGTTTCAGAAGGTGCAGCTTTAGCTGTAGAGGTTGCTGGGGTGCAGTGGGGTGGTGTGGGGAGGGTGTGTGCTTGCCTCATTTGTGAAGCTCTGTGGTTGTTTCTGGATGTTGGTGAAACAGACTGACACATAAACTGCAGATGGAGCTGAGAAAGCCTTATATACGTCTTCTTCAGCTTGCATACTTCCTGGTGCTTAAAGCCATTCCGTGAAGCCACCAGCACATTTGCTTTGTTGCTGTAGTATGTTAGCATTCTAGCATAATTGTTGGCCTGTGAGGTAAAATGAGGCTCTACTATTTTAGTAGTAGTTCAATGGCCTATAAGGATTTATGTTTATGACTGTGGTAGTCATGTAAAATTTTAATATATTTTTCATTTAAACTAACTGTAGTATTAAGTATATGTTTTCTTCTCCAAAGATTCCCCTCCATTAGTATGATGCTCGTGAGTTACAGAGGTTAAATGAAGGTAAACCAACAGGTAATTTACTTAGGTCTCGAGGCATTGTATATAAGGAAATACTGCTTTAATTGCAGAGCTTAGAGGAATTTAATAACTAGGAGACTGTTTCAGTTTATTTTTCTTTTCTTTGTCCTATAAATTCATTTTCCTAGATGTTTCTTAAAAGTTCTGCTTCTATAAAAGGAACAATTGTAAAAATTCTTATATCAAAAGATATTTTAAATACATATTTTAAAAATCATTTTATTAGATTGATTATACATTTCAGATAAGTTTTGAAAGTACCTTTAAGAAGGACAGGCAAGATTTGTTGAAAGAGTGCTTGTTTAAACTTCTTGTTTCCTGGTTCTCTTAATTTGGAAAGGTCATGTCATGTCTTATTGCCCGGTTAGTATGCACATGCTTGGGCATGAGGGTGGGCTGAATGTTGAGACCTCTACATGATTCCAGAATGTCATTTACCTTTCAGAGCAGAGATTTTTTTTTTTTTTCTCTGTGTGTAGCCCTGGCTGTTCTGGAGTTCGCTCTGTAGATCAGGCTGGCCTCAAACAGAGATCTGCTTGCCTCTGCCTCCTGAGTTAGTGTTGGGATTAAAGGCATGCTTTATGGCTGCCACCACCATGCCACCAGGCCAGAGCAGAGATTTTAAAAGACCTCTTAAGATCAGTTTGTAATCTTATATGTAGACTGGCAGACTTATTTCTGTTTGAAATGTAGGTATTCCTGCTTTCTGTAACACCATGTTTGCTTGGATGTCTTGATTCACATCTGTATCTATTAAGTCTCATGCCTGGCTTCTCTTTTGTTTCTCTTCTAAACGTGAGATGTAGGTGAGTCCTTGTCTTTCTGTTCAACTTGGCATGAACAGCTGGCTGAGTGAGTTTGGGTAGTTTAGTGCTGTCTCAGGTGTCTCTCCTGTGATTTTAAGTATCACTGTGTGTTGACATGCCATTTGTACCTCAAGCTCCATTGCTTCATAACTTGAGACTCTGTATCTCCATTATTACATGTCTAAAACAGTACTCTTGAAAATTCCCCCAAATCTGCCCTCTCATATTTTCCTCCATGCTAGAAAATAGGGGTCACTTTCATCAAGTTGTTCATGTTGAAAGCTCAGCTTACATTCTGTGGAAAGTTGTAGCTTGTCATCAGCCCTTTGTAGCCTTGTGTGGAGTATGTCTGAAGTGTCTCCTTTGCATTGGTGTCATCTGTCCCACCCAGGTTTCAGTGACATTACCTTTTACTTGCGTTACTACACTAGCTTCCCCCACCCCCATTGGTCTTTATTTACATTCTGACCCCCTCTAATCCATTCTTCACCTATCAGCAAAGTAATTTTCTGGTGATGGCATAGATTTGGGATTAAATATAAAGCCTGTGAATACCCTGCCACCAAGACAAGAGTACCACTGTGGGCATTTACGAGAAAGTTTAAAGAGGAATTGTCCCAAGAGTCACCTGCAAAGTCTCAATTGAGAGATCACCCAGATCAGAGTGACCTGTGGACAAGTCTATGGGAGAGTATCTTAATTGTTAACAAATTTAGGAAGGTCCAGCACACTGTGGGTGGCATCATTCCCTAAGCAGTGGTCCTGGGCCTTTAGAAGGTAGCTAAGCGTGAACCTATGATAGAACCAGCAAGCAGTGTTCTCCTTGGTTTCAGTTTGAGTTTCTGCCCTAACTTCCCCCAATGATGGACTGTAAATTGTTTTAAGTATAAACCAAACAAACCTTTTCCTACCTTGAGTTGCTTTTGGTCACAGTACTTTATTACAACAACAGTGATAAAACTGGAACTGGGATATTATGTGAGACAGGCGACATTGAATAACACAACTTGAGGCGGCCCCTTAGTCCTGGTAGTGAATATAGCATTTTAAGTACAATAGGAATCTACTAGAGGGTTTTATTCAGTTTGAATGATGTTATTTTAAAATAAAACAGATTGTAGCCAGGTTTGGTTGTGTACAGCTATGTTAGGAATGGACTGCTAAAAGATATTGAGTTCAAGGCCAGGCTGGCAACAAGTGAGTTCAAGCTAGCCTCAGCTAGTGTGAGATGTTTTCTCAGAAAAACCAAGATAATTAAGTCAATTGGGACAATTCCTCTTTCCACTTTCTTGTAAATGCTCACAGTGATACTCTTTCCTTAAAAAGATGAACTTTGAATGCTGAGAGAATACACAACAGAGCTATCTCTAAATAGCCTGCAGCTGAAGAAATCCTGATTTCTTGGTGGTTGGCTAATGTGTGCTAACTGGGATTCAAACCCAGGGTCTTAAAGCATGCTAAGCAAGTGCTCTACCTCCGAACTACATTATTCAGTTCCAGAAATACCAGCTTCTCTATTCTGAGACTTGAACAAAATCAGCCAAAATGTTGTTGGTAGAATACCAGGATTGAATATCCAGGAGAGTGGAACAAGGAAGGGTACATGCTGTATCAGTGACAGCAGGCACACTGCACTGCCACTGATTCCTGGAGTACTGTGTATAGACATGCACCAGGGGCAGGTCCAGAAGCAGAACAGCTGTGGTACGATGCACAGGGGCATTCTAATGCGTTAGCATGCAAGGTCAGGGAACTTTCTAGTGTTGTCTAAACCTTGCAGTTAGGTTTTAGTACCACAGTTACAAACAATTCGTAGACTATAAAAAGAAACACGTTTGGCTCTCAACACATATACCTCATGTTTATCAAGAAACATTAAAGAATTATATTTTTTTTTTTCTTTCTGAGATACAGGTTTCCTAGCCTAAGTTTTTCTCTTTCATGGAAATTGGAGTGTGTCCCTGTGTACATGCAGGTGCGTTTTTCAAAGATGACTTTTTCATAAACCTTCTTTATTTATGATTACTTTCCTTTGGGAAATCAAGCCTTTGTAAGATAGTTATAGAGCAACAAAATGGAAATTCCTTATGTCATTATAAAACTTACGTTAGATTTCCAGGTCATTGCAAGAATACTTATGTACCTGACAGCCTGAGTCGCATCTCCAGAATCCATGTCAAAGCCTTTGTGGGAAAGCCTCTCCACAAAGTTGTCCTCTGACTTGTATAAGCATGGCAAGTGGACCTCTCTCATCACACACACACACACACACACACACACACGAGTAATAAATACTGAATGAGTAGTAATTTACACCTAGATTTCAGATCAGATCATTTACTACTTTAGGACAATTGTTTGACCATCTCGAATCTATTCCTTCATCGTTCAAGGGTAGGATAAATATTTTATTTTATTTTATTTTATTTTATTGGTTTTACTATGTAACTCAGTCTGGAGTTGAATTCTCAGTCTCCCTGCCACATGCGCCACCAGGTTAAAATGCAAACTATATTCTGTTTTCTCAAAATTGTGTTTTCAGATGGATTTTCCTTAAATTGGTTAAATTGAATATGTGTGCTCACCTTTTTCAATTCTATCATTCTTGGTTCAGTCAGCTTGGTCGTAAAAGGCAAATATGAAATGAGAAAAAACCTTCCACTTGCCTTACACTATTACTTCAGAAACCTGATAGTCAGAGCCAGCCTTCTGTCTGTGGCCTTTCTTGTGTATCATGTGAGGTGTGTGTAGATTGCTACAGAGAAGTGTACACTAGCAATGCTTACATACTTCATGGATGGAATAAATGCCATAGAGTACGATCAGCTACAGTAGTCAAGCTGGGTGTCATAATCTAATTCACAGAAGCCTCCCTCAGACAGAAACTGTAGGTTATGCTTTAGCCGTTTATCTGTCCAGCTCAGCCTACAGCAAGGTTCTCTCTAACTTTCTGCCAGTCTATATAGAGATACTTAGTAACTGTCTGGCTCTACCATATTTTCTTGTGAATTCTACATGCAGTCAGGAGGTGTCTGCTTGTACTATGGGTGGTTCCTGGAAACTAGAGTTCCCATTCAGTCTTTTGGCCCTTAGGTTTTAGTGTATACTGATTATTTGTTAAATTAACATTGAATTTCTTTTACATGGAAAGTGACTTGGGGAAAGAGATTCATAAGCTAGAAATTCACAGGAAAGAAACTTATTTCAATGGTGGCGGTGGTTGGTTAAGTTAGTGCTACTTAAAAGTTCAGTGTTAAGTTTATTAATGGATTGGAACAAAATTTATGTGTGTTGGGGGAAGAATGGGACACTGGGGAGGGTCTGTGGAGGGGCGTGACACTTCAGCTACCCTGCAAAGAATTGGGAGAATTCTACAGAGTAGGCCAACCAAAGATAGGCATTGGGTTGACTCCATCTGTTGAGAAGCATAAGGCAGTCCTTATTTTGCTGATTATAAAGCCAGGAAGAAATAGATTGACTTGTTTCCTAATCATGTATTATTTCTGCCCATTTACTGTGGAAGCACAGACAGCAGTGTATATGTTATGTGGTTTATCACATCATGGACTCATTGAAGATGATAGCTGGAATGTGCCAGGATGGAAGGTGTACCCAAAGCTGAGTACTTGGTAGCCCAGTGGGAGGATACGAAGAGGGCTGCAGTGAGCGGAAACTACAGTGGCATAGGACTGAAGGAGTCAGGTGGTAGAAGCCATTGCTGTAGAGTAGCCAGAGAGCTTAGCTTAGTAGTGACATGATGGTGGTAATGCCTGGAAGATGCCTGGGTGGCTGGGCAGATCATGTTGCCTTTAGGAACAGAACTGGAAGCTTGTCTACTCACCTCATCCATTTATAGTTCTTACTCTTCCTCCATGCCTTAACCCTAAGTGCATATAACTTGTACTTTTACAGCTCCCTTCCCCTTTGGAGATGAGGTCTCAGCCTCAAGCTGTATGTATCCCAGGATGCCCTGGAATTTTGGATGTAGCCCAGCCTAGCCTCAGATCGGCAGTAACCTTGAATGTTTTAGTTTCCTAAGTGTTGGGCTTACAGGTGTGAGCTACTGTGCCATCCCCCAACTTGCCCTGATTGTTTTGAGAGCCAGCCTTTTATGATATACTAGAATGTCTTCACTCTGCTCATATTTACTTATTTACAGAAATTCAGGGTAGATGTGAGTGTTGGGATGAACTGGACATATTAGGGACAAAACAATAGCTTCTTACTTAAATTTAAATGTCTTGTTCATTAATTTTATAGAGATGCTGCATTGTTTTTTTATTAGATTTCTTGGCAAACCTTTAAATATGCACCCTAAATTTTTCCATACTTATCTTACCCTTGTCCTGTCCCCTAGTGGATTTAAAGATCTCTGTATGACTAGACTTGAAGAGAAGCACGTGGGCAGTGAGAGGGCTGAGTTTTCTCCATTTGGGGAGGTAGGAGGACATAGGTTCAGTAGAGGAAAAGGAGGATGTTGACGGAGCATTCTGTAATGGGCTGCCATCAGTAGAGAATGTCTGATGTCAGTCTTCAGGGAAGCTGAGGAGGGAAGAGTAAAGATTGGAAGACCTAGGCCCCACTTTGGTGACTAAGTACACCACTGGTACCTGGGATTCCAGCACTGTGGGAGGCAGAGGCAAGAGACTTGAGTTCTGGGCAGACCTTAGCCTGTGCTGGTAGAGTGCTTCCTGGGAATGCAAGAGGCTCTGGGATGCCTTAGAGAGAGCAAGAGTTACTGAGGTATTCCCAGTTTAAATCCGGAAACTAAAGTAAAGCTGAGAAATGGGTGAGGACTAATGTGTAGGTCTGAAGGAGTTAGTAAGAGGGGGATTACTGTGATCTCGATAGGCAGAAGCAGGACAAGTGCATGTGAGTGCGCGTGTGGCGTGTGCACTGCAGAGGCCAGAGAAGACTATCAAGTATCTGGTTTTACTACCCTTTACCATAGTCCCTTGACGCAGGGTCTCTGACTAGACCTGCAGCTAGGCTGGCGGCCAGTAAGTCCCCGCAGTTCTCCCGTGTGCCTGCCTGACTAGGGTTACAGGCACACAAGCCACCATTCCTGGTTTTAAACAAGTTCTAGGATTTGAGCAGGTCCTCATGCTTATGCACCAAGCTCTCAGACCCACTCAGACATCTTTTAATATGTCCTGATATGTCCTGGCTGGATGTTACTGAGAGTTTTACATATTTTTTTTTAATTAAGAAAGTCTTTTTTAAAATATAAATTGTTGTCTAGTTTTTTGTTGTTTTATTTTATTTTTCTTTGAGACAGGGTCTCACTCTGTGGCCCTGGGTGGCTTGGACTTCATTCCAGTAGATAATTGAGACTTGTAATACTTGGATGTCTATATCTTGTATTTATTTATCTGCCCTTTGACATAACACAGCTATTTTTGTATTATACATGTGGGGTTTTGACTTGAAATTAACAACATCTGTAACTATCTTTACACAAGTATGACTATTCTGAACATTGCTACACATAGTTCCTGATATTACCACTTTCCTCTGAAATTATTGTGTATATGTATTTTTTAAATTCAAACTTGCTTGGATATGGGTATTTCAAGACAACCACTTTTTGAGTGTGGGTATAGTGTTGTCCCCCTGACATAGCCCAAGCTAGTTCTGAACTTACTTTGTAGGAAGGCTGACCTTGAATTCTTGGTCCTCCTGCCTCTACCTTTCAAGTCCTGGGATTATAGTGTGGTCCACCACTCTCAGCTCTTACGTTCACTTTTATATTTCCTAATTTACAGTCTCTCTCAAAGAAAATGCCCAAGAAAGAGAAAAAGTAAGAGAACAAAAATTTACTTTGAATTCTGTATATGTGTGAAGGAATGTGCAGGTGTGGATGCAGGCAGCCATAGGGTCCAGAAGACACAGGCTCCACTGGAGCTAGAGTTCCAGGTGATTGAGCTGCCTGGTGTGGGCTCTAAGAACCGAACTTGGGTCTACTGCAAGAACAAGAAGTCCTTCTAACCGCTGAGTCACCCTACGCCCTGCCTACTTTTTTGGCAGAAGGATAGAACCAGCTCCTTTAAAGTTGTCTTCTGATCTTCACATGCATATGCTGTGGTACTTGTATCCCCCGTGGCAGATAGGCATTCCTGCTCAAATACTTTTATTTATTTATTTATTTATTTATTTATTTATTTATTTATTTATTATTTTTTGGTTTTTCGAGACAGGGTTTCTCTGTGTATCCCTGGCTGTCCTGGAACTCACTTGGTAGACCAGGCTGGCCTCGAACTCAGAAATCCACCTGCCTCTGCCTCCCAAATGCTGGGATTAAAGGCATGCGCCACCACCGCCCGGCTTCAAATAAGTACTTTTTAAGAAATGTGATTTTCTACTACCTAGTATAAAAGCCTTGGGGTAGTCAACATTTTCCTCTTACGTCACATTCTCAATACTCAGGTTGCTTATAGTTGTCCTTGAATTATCTGAGGAGTCCTGTAGTAGTCTGCTGCCTGTCTATATATTGCTTGTAAACTGTTTGATACATGTTGGCAAGCAGATTGAAATACAACTCAGCGTCTCCTTCCCTCTCTCCTTTTCTCATGCATGCCATTTCATCAGCAGCTTTTGTGTGTGTGTGTTGTACATACCAGATTCTACTTTGTCCTAAGCGTTTGCCCTATCTAATGCTCTCTCTATATGGAGCTTTTTAGTTTCCTAGATTCAGTTCAGCTCAAATCTTGCTTTAAGAAACAGTTTTACATTATTTATCTATTTAGTGGATGGGTGTGTGTGTGTGTGTGGTGGTAGTGGTGGTGTTGGCGGTGGTGGTTAATATGTGCTAGGGCATGTGTGTGGGAGTTGGCTCTTTCCACCATATGGTCTTTGAGCATGAACTCAAAGCAAGCACTTTTGCCCACCTGCTGAGACACCTTGTGTGCCCCCATGCTCTTTATAATAAGCCTTCTTCCACTGGAAGACATTGCTTTTTATTACTTCTCGTCTTGGTTTTCTTGTACTGTGAAGAGACATCCTAGCATTTTTTATAGGAGAAAACATTTAATTGGGGCTGGTTCATGTTTCAGAGGTTTAGTTCTTTATGGTCATGATATGAAGCATGGCAGCATGCAGGCAGACATGGTGCAGGAGAGGAGCTGAGAGTTCTGCATCTGGATAGGCAGGCAGCAGGAGGACAGAATAAGCACCGAGCCTGGTTTGAGCTTCTGAAACCTCAAAGCCCACCCCTGGTGACACACTTCCTCTAAGAAAGGCCACACCTATTCCACAAGGCCACATATCCTGATTTCAAATAATGCCACACCCTGGGAGCCTGTAGGGGCCACTGTCATCGAGACCACCACACTGCTGTTACAGGGATGAGGCCAGCTTAAGATCTGCATACTGCTGATTCTCTCCCCTCTCTTTCCCTTCTTTTCCTGCCCCATCATTTCCCCTACCTCTTCCTTTTTTTAAAAAAAAGTTAGATCATTAAATGTATGGGTAGTTTTGTTCTCTTTCTAAGGGATGTAGTGGGAACAAATGTGAGCGTCTGTGTGGCTGGAAGATCACACTTTACTTTTGTACTTCTGTACTTCAATGTCAATTTTCTTAATTTTGCTCTATTTTTATCTTTTACTTTGTGTATAATTTATACTACTTTTATTCCAAAACATCAAAACGTGTATAATAAATCTGCAAAGTAAGGATGTTAGACTGGGAATGAGGAGCAAAGTCCAGCTCTATCCAGATACTAAGATTTCAGTCTCTTACTATGTAAATGAAGGTTTCAGGTGAGGGGGTCTCTTAATTCCTTCGAGGGTCTTAGTCTTTCCTACTCACATGTTCACTTGCTTCCAAGTGGGTAGCCCTGGCCCTTTTTCTGACTGAGAATAAAGCCAGACTCTGGTATTAGCCAGCTCTGCTGTCATGTTTTCTTTTAGATCCCAGTTTGAGACTAGTCATTTCTGCTCTACTTGAAAGGTCTAGTGTTGAATCCACAGTCGAAATCCACTAGTCATTGAAGAGCTTCACCTAACCTGGCTGGAATTTATTTGTTCATAATTTTATTTTTAAGGTATTTTCAAGAGAAATAATTCCAGATTGATGGATGAAATTTTAAAACAACAGCAGGAACTTTTGGGCCAAGATTGTTCCAAATACTCACCAGAGTTTGCAAATAGTAATGACAAAGACAGTCAAGGTAAGTTTTTGACTTGACCTGTTTTATCTTGCTTTGTTATTCTTTATTATCAGTAAGTTATCTTGCTAGAAGATAATGTTCAGAAAATGATAAAATAACAATTGACATTATATACGTGAATCCACATTAAAGACTTTATTTAATCAGGCAGATTTTACAGTCCTTGAGCAGAGAAGCCCAGGAATAGATAATTTGTATTAGTGAGTTAGTGAGTATATAAATTATGCAAACCCGGTTTTCCTATAGGGCAATATAAAAGAATGGTTGTAAGTAATACTTTTGCATTATTACCAGTTAGTCCTAACATTTGTAAAGTAGCTTCCAGAGTCAGAAAGGCATATGGAAGGAGGGAGCACACATACTCTACTGAAGCACAGTTTTTTTTTATGTTACTACTAAATTGACTCTGAGTATAGATAACATTTTTAGGTAAACAGAAATTGTAGGTAGCTCTTTTTATAGAGGGTTTCCTCACTATACAAAGTAACTTTTAGGATTTGGAGAATTAGGAGATGGTGTTTATAAAAATAAGCCCCATTTCTTGTAGACCTGTGTGCCTGGCTTCTTTCAGAGAAGAGTAGATCTATTAAGATACCAACACAGAAGGACTTGAGTGGTTCCTAGTTATCACAATTTCGTTTTTATTTTGGTCTGAACTTACGTCATAAACCTGATTTTGAAATAAATACAGAAGAGTGTTATAAATTTCATCTTGTCTGTTCTTTTCTCTAGTTTTAAATTGCCCTTCGGCAGTGAAGGTGCTGTCCCCAGAAGATGGAAAAGCGGATATTTTGAGAGCTGCCCAGGACTTTTGCCAGTTAGTAGCCCAGCAGCAGAGGAAGCCCACAGATCTGGATGTAGATCTGCTAGACAGCTTACTTAGTAAGTCTGAAATATTTTCCAGTTTGTCTCCCAAACACACAGATGATAGCGTATTTAAGTTCTTTTAATTCTGGACCAGAGCTAGCCAGGGCTACAGAGTGAGACACTGTCTTGGGATGGGGAGTCGGGAGGCTTTTATTGCTATAACCTGAAGCTATAATAAAAGAAAAGATTTACTTAGTTATTTTAATTTGGGTATGTGTGTGGGCAGGTGGGCAGTGGTCAGAAGGTAGCTTTCTGGAATTGTTTCTCTTCTTCCTCCACTGTGTGAATGTGAATTTAGCTCCCAGGCTGGGTGGAGCTCCCTTCCTCCATTTTGATGGCTCAAGGGAAGAGTTTTTGAGGATTTTTTAGAAAATGAGTATTCTTTTTTTTTTTTTGTTTGTTTGTTTGTTTGTTTGTTTGTTTGTTGAGACGTGGTTTCTCTGTGTAGCCCTGGCTGTCCTGGAACTCACTTTGTAGACCAGGCTGACCTTGAACTCAGAAATCCGCCTGCCTCTGCCAAGTTCTGGGATTAAAGGCATGCGCCACCACTGCACATCAAAAATGACTATTCTTGGAAATTGGGATTTCAGTGGGCCATGGCTGTTTTCTGTCCTCTTCCACTGCTTCTCCCTTGTTAGCTTAAACAATTTATTGTGAGGTGGTCTCCCCAGCACAGCCTGTTCATCTCTTCTTTTTGCATTCATTCAATTTGCAATACAAACCACTGTGTATGTTATACTTTGTTAAAATACAGCATTACATGTAAATGCCCATACATAAATATGTCTATACATCTCCCACCTCACCCCATACTGCTTATGATGTAGTCTTTGATGTGCTGTTTCTCACTGGAGTCCCTTTAGGAACCTTTTGCCCTAACTCGGTGGTCCTGCTTCCTAGCATTATCTTTAATGGTTTAAAGAAAAAAAGAATCTTTCTAAAAATTAATGTCCATTGATGGCTTGTGATACCAAGACATTCACTTTCCTTCATACCACATACCTTACTTACTAACCATGCGTTTTCTGCCTCAATTACTTACTGAGTTCTTCTTTCTGGTCCTTTGCCCTCACTTGCTAACTACTTCTGTGGACTCACCTCTTGCTTTCTGTCATTGGTTAACTGTGTGGGCTCAGTGAGCTCGGTGAGCAGCAGACCATTGTAGAGCTGTTTCATCAGAGTTACTGAGATATTGACCATCCCTTGGACAGTTTGAAGCTTAATCAGAGAGGAATTTTAAATATGTCATATATGGTAGCCTAGGGTGGCCCCATACATGGCCTTCAGATAGCCCATGGGGAAGTATGTAGTGCAGAGCCTAGGAGCTTCAGGGTTTGTTAATTTACAATGAGAATGTATACAGATTTTTAGAAGTTATTTTTATCATATATATTATATATGTGTCTTATACAGACACACAGATAGCTAGCTAGCTAGCTAGATACTTTCTGGGCAGGGTTTCTCTGCTTAGCCCTGGCTGTCCTGGAACTGCCTCTGTAGACCAGGCTGGTCTCAAAGTCAGAGATCTGCCTCCCTCTTCTCTCTAGTGTTGGGACTAAAAGGTGTGTGTTGCCACTGCCCAGCTTTCTTTTATTTTTTTGAGATTAGTATTTCTCCCTCTCTTTTCTCCAAATCCTCTCATATTATCCCTCCACATTTTCTTTTAAATGTTCCCCCCTCCCCGCATCAATTTTCCCCTCCTCTCTCCCCACCCCTCTCTCCCTTCTCTCCCATCCTCCCTCCCCTAAATATAATCTGCTCAGTCTGTATAATGTTACGTATATGTATGGTTTTGGAACTGACCATTTGGTGTTGGATAACCAGTTAAAGACTATTTCTCCTGTTAGCATTCTTGGTTGCCTGTAGTTCTTTGTGTAGGGTTGAGGCCTTCTGGGCTGTTCTCGTGTGCACTTTAGCATGACTTTTGCTGTTGGCCCTGTTGGCTCATGTTGAGGCAGTTATATGGGTAACATTTTATGGGTGTAGTTTCTCAGATTACTAGGAGACACATTCTCACAACAGACACCCTGATTCTCTTGATCTTACAATCTTTTAAACTTAGTTAAATGATAGGCTATTTTACCAAACACTTTGAATCCACCATTCCCAAAGTCCTTTATGACTGTGTTCGCACTTCCTTTGGGTGCTCCCTCCCCCCACCAAAACAAACAAACAAACAAACAAAAAAACAGAGGACAACCATTGGTTTGCTTTTTGACTAAATTTTGTGTTTATTAGAAATTATATATAGTATGTAGATTTTCATATCCTGCCTAATATTGAGCATATATGTACTCAGCATAATTTTATTTTTTTAATGAATGTCTCAGTATAATACCAGGACTGGTCTGAAACCTGCCTTTCCCTCCTGAGTGCTGGGATTAAAGGCATGTGATGTGATACCCAGCAAGCATAATAATTCTGAGGTTTGCCTGTGTTTACTGTATTAGTAGTTCATTGCTCTAGATTCTTTCATTGAGTGTATTCTGGATATAGCTCATTTTATCCATTCACCAGTTGATAGACATTTTGTTTGTAGTTTTTGATAATTAATATTGCTGTGACCACCTGCATGCATGTCTTTGTGTGAGTGAGTATGTTTCCTTTTCTCTAAGGTAGATACCTAATAATGGAATTGTATTGTGTGGTGAATGAGTGTTTTCATCTGTTTCATATCCTTGTCAGCAAGGTAGACAGCTCCGCCTCCTCATATGCTGAAGTGTGTGATAGTGTTTAATTTTTTTCATGGGTAATGAATGCTGTCGAGTATCTTTTATGTGCTCATTTGCCACCTGTAGTTTATTTGGTAAAGTGATAGGCTTAAATATTTTGCCTATTTTTATTATATGCTAATTTATAGTGTGTGTGTGTGTGTGTGTGTGTGTGTGTAGCACAAGTGTAGAGACGAGAGTACACAACTTGTAGCAGCAGTTCTTTCTTTCCACCATCCCTGTATCAGTCTGAGGCTGTCAGTTGTGGCAGCAGGTACCTTTACTCTTAGTGTTGAGTCTTAGGATGATACCCTTTGATAAGTCTGCATGCACTTGTTAAAAAGGAGGATAAAATACAGGGTTTACAGATACCTCCTTGGCTTACTTTCTCCTTGTTAAAAGTGATTTCTTTAACGTGTTTAATTTTTATGAGCACAATTTTTTATTGTGTGGATGTAACACATACATTTGTTCTCATATATAACAGCTCTTTGCCTAACCCACAGTCTCAATTCTTTCTTCTGGTGTTTTCCTCTTTTACAAGTTTTTTAGGCTACATTTAGGTCCATTTTGACTTAGCTTTTGTAAAAGTAAAAGACATAGGTTTTCAGATTTTTTTTTACATCACTGTTGTCTGGCCCTCGTTTCTCTAAAGGCTGATTTAATGGAACACTGAAGACAATTTATAAGGTGTAGCTGGGAATTGATCTTTTGGGTTTTTAAGCTAAGATATGGCCATGGAATGAAAGGAGATTTTTTTTCTTCTTTTTTTCTTCTTCTTTGTTGCGTTTGTTGCGTTTGTTTTGTGGTTTTGTTTTTGTTTGTGTTTTTGTTTTTTTGAGATAGGGGTCTCACTATTTAGACCATGCTGGCGTCAGACTCAGAGATTTACCTGCCTCTGCTTCCTGAGTTCTCATTTGCCTTTCTTCTTCTTCTTCTTTTTTTTTTTTTTAAAGATTTATTTATTTATTTAAGCACAAGAGTGTAGGGACTCTGGGAATCCAGAAGAAGGTGTCAGATCCTCTAGAGCTGCTGTTGTAGGTGCTGAGAACTGAAATCTAGTCTTCCTGAAGAGCATTATGGGCTCTTAATCACTGAGCCACCTGTCCAGCTCAGAGATAGCTAATTCTTGACGAACTTTTTTTTTTTTTAAATTACTTAGTTCTGGGGCCAATATAAGCAGTTATGTGCCCAAAGCAATGTTTTTCCCAAGATGCTAAGACAAAAGGTTCTTGGGAGGGTGAGAATTGAGTTACTTCTAAGGTAATCAGTGTAGTTGGATGGACTTCTGAGAATTTGCACGCTTGAAGTGAACATAAGCTATGTCAGTATTTGTTTGCAGGGGGTGGGGCTGGAGATATTCAGATGAGGCTTCTGAAGAGAACAGGCAAGGAAACCTAAGAAGCCTATTCTGAGTTTAAATGGTACATGGTAATTTCATGTGTGTCTTTATTCCCAAGGTTCACATGGTTTCCCTGATCCTGACTTAGTGTTGAAGTTTGGTCCTGTGGACAGCACACTAGGCTTTCTTCCCTGGCAAATCAGATTGACTGAGATCATGTAAGTAACTGAAAGTATGTTGACTTTGCTCTCTCTGATCCTAGCACTATACTAGACCTAATGCCAATACCTCCTCCTTTAACTCAGGTGCTTAAGTATGAGTGACAAATTAAAGGCCTGTAGATGAATCAGACAGTAAAAAAAGCACATGGTTGCACAGATGTCTGGCATTGACACTAGTTATCTTAGGGGCTCCTGATTGAAGACTAAGTGCTGGAGTAGTTGTTCCACAGAAAAAGTAGAAATATACCCAGGCATGAGACTCCTAGACATTTTGTTTCCTAGTAACAGTGGGGAGCATAGTGAGTAGGAAGAGAAGCAGCAGAATGACTGGTGTGTAGGGATGTGGGGCGCTGGCTCTGTGGGAGAGTACTGTGAACGGAGTGAAGATGGCTGTGATAACAAGGAGTGGACTGGTAGTGGAAACAGCCTGAAGCATAGGTAGTACTGGAATGGTAATTTTGGAAGGCTTATTTGGTCACTGTGGCTAGAGCTGGCTGTAAAAAGCAAAGTGAGAAGACAGTTGAAGGGCTCTCCTGCGATTTTGGGACTAGTACAATGAAGGGAATGAGATTAGTCATGTAGAACAGGGTTTGCAGACTTCTAAAATAGCCAGAAAATGAGTATCTTAGACTTTTTAGGTCATGTATCTTCTCCTTAACCCACTAAATTTGCCTGATTCAGCAAGTGCAGATAAATCACAGACTGTTCATGAACAAGTATGACTGTTACTTATAAAATATACTGTTAAAGTTGGGAATGCCTATAATTCCTGTACTCAGAAGGCTGAGACAGGAGGAACAGGTCAAAGCTAGCCTAACCTACATAATTGAGTTCTAGACAAGACTGAAACCTTGTCTAACAAACAAAATAAGTAAACAACAAAGACAGACTGTTATTTGTTGACCCCTGTTTTAGAATAAAAAAAGAGAGATTTTTTTTTCCCCTCCATGACAGGGTTTCTCTGTGTAGCTTTGACTGTCCTGGATCTTGCTCTGTAGACCAGGCTGTCTTCAAACTCAAGAGATCTGCCTGTCTCTGCCTCGAGTGCTGGGATTAAAGGTGTATGCTCCCATGGCCAGCTAGAATAAAAGAGAGATTTTGTAAACTTAAATATATTCAGCTTCTACATTATGAATGGAAAAATACTAGAGATGATTTGCCCGTGAGAATTACTTACTGAATGTGACTACATCATAGCACTTTACTAATTGTAGTAAAACTTAGGAGAGGAAGTAAAATGATCTAGAAAGGGGAGATGCAGATGATCTCAAGGCTGTACACGTTTTAATGGAAGAACTTAGTAGAACACTCACATGCATAGAATTGGTGATGGGATTAGAAGGGTAAAAAAGAAAAGGACGCCTGCGCCCTAGAAGTGGTCGTCCTGGTCAAAACAGGACCTCTCCAAAGCGTCCTGTAAGAACTGCAGGTTTAAGAGTAGAAGAAAAGAAAGCGTGAAATGAAGAGGCCTGAGAGCACACTAGAGTGTGGGCGACTGTCCAGCTGCTGCAGCTGCTGCGCAGGGAAGCAGGCCACATGCACCTCGGCTCTCCAGGCCTGCTGATCTTCCTGAGAGGCCTGTGTCTGTTTGCTCTAAGGTTTGCCGACTCTTTTCAGGAATTTCTTAGGTCAGTTTCCAAGAAGTTAGCTGGAAAGTGGAGAAAAGCCTGTTAGGTCTTGAGTCTCAACTATGCATCTCAGTAATGTAGCTTGGGGAAATTGGAATAATCTATTATTATTATTATTACTGTTACTATTATTATTATTATTATTTATTGAGACAGGATCTCTCTAGTCTTGGCATTTTCTATGTAGACCAGTCTGGCCTTGAGCTCAACAAGAGATCTGTCTGCCTCCCAAGTACTAGAATTAAAGGTATGTACCAACACGCCTGGCTACTGTTACTTTTTAAATAGGCATTTTAATGTAGAATTGGGAATTTGAATAGCACAGGTGACAGACACCTATCACGCAACAGGTTGCCCATTGTACTTCTGTCTGTGCATTTCTCCTAGTGCTTGTATTTGCTTGAAGTTTGTCTGTATTTATATGGTGTTCAGAAGACTGAGACCATGACATCAAATAATCTGAGGGGTCAGAAGCTAAGAAGCCTCAGCAGCATCTGACACCAAGGGTAGTGGCACAGAGTAGACACACACTGGTAGACAGGGTAGTTGCTAAAATGTGGAAGACATGGGGATGTTGGAAGCCTCGTCCATGATTCATCCAGAGGTCATGAAGCAGATTTAAGGAACAATGCCATCAAATATCATTTGAATAGAGATAGTAAGGCAAGTTTGGCAGCAGACATTATTATTTTCATTCAATGTTGACAGATTAGAGGGAAAGATGGCCACTTTCAAAAGTCTTGGTATTTGGAGGATAGTAAAGAGCTGTAGTGGAAGAGAATCATAGGGTCAGGGGTCAGGCAGGAGGGTTTTTAATAGTAGGGTGCTGTGTGTGTGTAAAAGTGTGTGCGTCATGTGCCTGGAGCTCTGAATGTGGCTTTTGTAATCTGACCATGTGTTTGCCTCTTACAGTTTTGAGTTTCCAAATCTCATTCTGAAGCTGTACAAAATAGAGGCTTTTTCATACTGACTTCTGAAAATTATTTCATGTATTTAAAGTACCTAGAACCTTCTCATCCTGTGTTCACACAGCATTTCCCATGCTTGTCTTCACAGGATAAGTGTTCCTGCAGCAGTTGGTGGGGGTGGCTTACACAGTCACTTACTGGTTGCTCACTGTGTCTCTGTGTGGGAGTTGCACACAGCTCTGGCCAAGGCTTAACCTGGCTTCCACGAGCTGTTAAGAGTACTGGTTTTACCATGAACATGCAGAATTCTAGTGAATTTGAGTACATTGTTAATACACAGATTTCTAATTTTAACATTGGTTTTTGTGTTAAATACGTTGTGAATCTAACTCACTGTATATGAATTTTCTCTTGTAAGAAGAAGGGCAGATTACTTTTGCTTGAGCTGTCTTGCATCACACTTGACAAGATTAACCTATTCTGTGTAAAATTGACTTTTTTTTCTGCCCTTGACTTCCTCTTGACCCCCCAGCCCATATTATAGTGTGTTATCTAATCTTTCCCCTTATGTTCTCTTCGCAGCTCTTTGCCTTCTCACTTAAACATCAGCTATGAGGACTTTTTCTCCGCCCTTCGGCAGTATGCAGCTTGTGAACAGCGTCTGGGAAAGTAATGGTCCCCGGTTGCATAATTTGACTTCAGGCTTTTGGAGAAAAGGACCCAAGTGACCCTGATGTTTACAAAGTACCTATAAAACCCTGTACACACCTAGTTCATATTCTTCATAATTTATCAACAAACACAAAAAAGTGTCTTACTTGAGAGCGAATGAGTGTGTGTGTGTGTGTGTGTGCACGTGTGTATGGAAATAAATTTATAAATGGGGGCACATTGGAGAATGGAGTACATAGACTGGAGGTCAGGCAAGTAGCAACAGTGTGTGTCTTAGGAACTGAGATTTCAGGCATAGAGGCTTCAGTTCCTGCTACCTCCCTGTTTGTCTGGGGAGTAGAGGCTGTGAGTAGGACTGAGTTAGTGGTCTGTGGTGGGTGGAGATAATTTTTGTTCAGTCTTTTAGTGACCAAACTTTAATTTCTAAGAATAATATATTGACATACTAAGGGGAAGTGTTCTCATTTTGAGTGACATTCACAGGCACTGGATGTTCATGTTTGCTTACCTGCCGAGCAAAGGGAACGTCCATCCTCAGATTTCCGTCCGTTTCATTTCTTCATTAGAGTAAACAGTGTGACTTGAGAGGATTAGTCTGGTGTCTGTTCTGGGTTATAGAGATTATTTGAAAAAAAAAATCTTACAATATTTGATGTACAGAATATAAAATGTTTAAATATTGAATTAGGCACTCAAAAACCAACAAAGTGAATAAACAGTCATCTTAAAGATGGAAAACCTCTTAAAGTACAGTTTTGATTTCCTTCTTTGTGTGAAGAGTTGTGTGGAGAGCACCCAAAGCATTTAAAAATAAACATCGGAGAGAAGTTACCAAGGCAGCTCGTGTCCTCAGAAGTAACCTGTTCCTCTTGAGTGGCACCTGGGATTTTCTTCTCCCAGTAAATCTCAGTGACAACGTCTTGATGATTAAGGAGGATGGAAGCCTGGATTACCAAAGTCTGTAAGCGTAATTGAACTTGGTCTTCTGTGTTCCAGAAAACAGTACTGCTTCTGACAGAATTGAATTCTTGATAAATGGTTAATGTTTTTTTCTCACACTGCTAGTCTTTGGATGGAAACCATTCTTTATACTTGATGGACAGTTTTCAGAAAACTTTTATCAACAGGTGTACAAGAGTCGTGTACATTTAGAATAGAGCAGTTTAAATACTAGGCCTCAGAAATCTGAAAAAAGATAGCAAAGAAATGGGTTTGGAACATATGGTCTGGAATTGCTTGTCAGACTCTGAAGATGTGTTTCAGGTTTGGATTACAAACCCCATTTATGATTTTTAAATATACTTGAAATAAAACAATTAAAATGAATTTTGGTCCAGTGACATTACTTTGCACTTCAGGGTTTTGTTTTTTTTTGTACAAAATTTTAAAGACTTAATTTATTGCCAAAATTTTGTGTAAAGCTACAGTGTATCTAAAGGTTGTTAGAGAACTCCCCATTTCTGTTACCCTGTGCTGTGTGTGGTCTGTGTTCCTCTGGTTTTATTCCCTCTGAGGATAGGGAAGGGGCGGAGTGGTGTGTAATTTAAGGCAATTTAAGGCCTTTTATAAACACAGTAGGTATAAATGTCCTTTATAGACCTTCCGGGATATGCACAGCTTTAATGAATTAAATTTACTGGACTCAATTGAAATAAGAGGACTCAAGGTTTGTTATAATGAAGTTTGTCAAATTACCCTTTGGAATAGACCCAAAATCCTAGAGTTGAGTTTTTATACTTTCTTCCACACAACAAAACAAATCTGTAGCCTCTGACCCAAGACTTGTTGTGGCCTTAGGAACAATTGCTTAAGTAAGTCAGGTGTTTTGAATTTAAATATAGGCCTCCAGGATCTTCTCATATGAGGTCACTGCTAATGTAATCTCTACACTGCGAAAAGCACTCATCACTTTTCAGTTTCTTCCAAGATTATCCCAGGTTGGATATCATCAAAACTCTTTGTACTCCCAAAAAACTTCGTGTTCATGTGTATCAAAGAGTGTTTCCTTTAAACTGTTTCTCCTTGACACACTCCACAATGGCAAAGGCTCCAAGTCAAACCTACTCAGCAGATGACACGGGGCATATGAAGAAATGGAGGGATTAACTTCGTTCTAAAGTCTGATTGTTATTTCTCCTTAAAACTGAACAGTTATTGTTTGAAGTTGAAATGCTGATTATAATGTGAATAGCAAATTCTGGTATGTTGTGACTAAGGCTTAAGAATGCCTATTTCTGACAATAAAATGTTCCAATATTAATGAACAGTGCCAAATACACTGTGCATATCTATAATTTTCCATTTGAATGTATGTTAATTAGTTACTCCCTTCTATGTGATGGTCCCATGCTTAGAAGTCAGTGAAGTCATTGTGATGTTTGTTATGCTTGTAGATTTTGGCAACTTGTAAATAATGTGTATAGCAAGTTTTTATGATTAAGGAATCAAATTTATTGAATTTTATTATTGAAAGTTGAAATAAGATGTATGAACAAAAAAATCAATAAAAGAATATACTCTTTTCATGGACTGTAGTAGTATGTGAATGTTACATTTAGTTTGAACAGTTGGGGATTCTGAAGTATAAGGAGAAATGTGTGACCAGATAGCAACCCTGTCTTTAGATAGTATGCTCTTGATTGGAACACGTTTTCATTATCTGCTTAAACATTTCCAATCTTACGTTTGTTTTTTATTTAATACCAGAGTGAGATTCAGCTTTGTCTTCCTGGGATTCTCAGGTTCCACAGTATTTCAAGCTGAATTTTCACTGAACATAGGAATGTTAATTAAATTAAAAAACAAGGGCTGGTGAGATGGCTCAGTGGTTAAGAGCACTGACTGCTCTTCTAGAGGTCATGAGTTCAAATCCCAGCAACCACATGGTGGCTCACAACCATCCACAATGATATCTGATGCTCTCTTATGGGGTGTTTGAAGACAGCTACAGTGTACTTACATGTAATGAATAAATAAATAAATAAATAAATAAATAAATAAAACCTTTAAAAAAAAATAAAAAAACAAGTTTGTAGCTTTTTAAGAAGTACTTTAATTGAAAGATAAGAACTTTGATGTCTTCTGCAGTGTAGTGTTCCCTTTCTGAAGACCTCATTGTAAGACAGCTTTATATGCATAGAGCTCATCTATATCTAGGCCTCCCCAAAGGTGACAGTTTAACTCTTTATAGGAAGTGCCTTTAACAAATGTGACTGTAGGTGACTTCCTTGTGCAGTAGAGCATCTGACCCCTGAGAGTGACTGTAGGATGGTTTGAAGGAAAACCCAGGGCCAGTGTTAGCAGTTGCCCAAGATTCTAAGCAGTATCTGTAAAGTAATAAAATCTGCCAAGGAGAATGTGAAAAGAATTTGCTCAAGGCTTAACATTTTTGATACAGACTAATAAAATTTAAGAAACTAAAAGGATTCTGGGAACAAAAAGGAAGAGCCCTGGGTTACAGTTTTGGTGATGGTCCTCTCAGGATTCTTGTACTTTTATTTTAGAATGTGATATTATGTCAGGCTTAATAAAGATATTCTTTTAAGCTGTACACCTAGAATTTGAGTTTTTCTGTTTGGTATTTGGTTATTTTGTAGATATAAACAGTAATATCAGCTCATCAGCTACATGGAAAAAGGATAGTCCACATTCATTTTAATGAGTATTTAATTATTGTCTAAATTCCTTCTATCCTATAACATTTTAGGGACTAGAAATTAATTTTAGCATTAAATACAAAGGAGTGCAAAAAAGAAATGTGATCTCTGGTTCTTTTTAGCTGACCATTCCTTTAGAAATAGTGACAAGTTCCTGTTAGGAAGACAAACTCTGGAGTTTGGGGGACAAAGGGAAGAAGCTGTTGGAAGATGGACAATTGTCAGCTCAGGTCTAGAAGATGGGTGTAGTGGTTTGAATGAGAGTAGAATTGTGTTTGGTTGCTTGGCCCAGAAGAATGCCATTATTAGGAGGTGTGGCCTTGTTGGAGGAAGTGTGTCACTGTGGGGTCAGGCTTTGAGGTCTTAGATGCTCAAGCCAGGCCTTCGGATCAAGATGTAGAACTCTCAACTCCTCCAGCACCACGTCTGCCTGCACACTGCTTTATTTCCCACCATGACGATAATAGACTAAACTTCTGAAACCATAAACCAGCCCTAATTAAATGTTCTCCTTTATAGGAGTTGCTGTGGTCATGTCTCTTTACAGCAATAGAAACCCTAAGAAAATGGGTGTGTCAGCTCAATTCTGTGGATGATAGATAAGTGTCAGCTCAAGTTTATGGTCTGTCAAGGTGTATGTCCATTATGGTCGCTGTATTTCGGTAGCTATATCTTGGATGGGTTTGGTTGTAGGAGTCTGTTGTGAGTATTCCTTGTAGTACTAGTTAATCCTTCGGCTCTACAGGGTTGTGTTAAATTTATTCTATTTAGTGTGAAAGTGGAGGTTGGCAATAGTAACAGTGACCAAGTGTTTCTGTGATCAATTTCAGATCACTTGAAAGAAAATGGGACAACAAGAAAACTATCTATTTGGAGATGTTGGACGTAGGGTTTGTCCAGTGCTTTTGAATGTCAGTGGAGACATTTGTCAGTTGGTCAAGGAGGGCATGACTGTCTATTAGAAGACAACAGGCTAGGCATGCACAGGGCAGCCATCCTAACAGAATCATCCACCCTTAGGGTTTCATCATACCCTTCAGAATCTTCTAGTTACGATTTCTAGAGTTTTATCTTATTTTGTTTTCCTAGTTTGGGGAGAAGTAATACTGGATATTGCCCAAAGTCATCTATCGAGTGGTTTTGTTTATACTAAACTGTATTTTTTTTAAGTTGTTTAAAAAGATGAACCACACTTGGTAGTTAGGCCTATCTTTTCTAAATCTAAGTCTCTTCCTCTGTGGAAACAAAGGATTTCTTGTTAAAATGTATTGTTTCACATTTATGTCTATATATTTGTGTGTGCCACGCATCACACGTGGAAGTCAGAGGGCAACATTGAGAACATCCACCATGTGGATCCCAGGGATAGAACTCAAGTCCTTATGCTTGCTGGTAGTCGCCTTTGCGCACTGAGCCATCTTGCTGGCCCTGAATCTTTTCACCACTAATGACTTCTAATATGATCTGTTCCTTTTGTCAGGAACTTTGCCTCTTCTTATTTTCTGTCTGTTTCATCCTTACCCCAGCTACAAATGAGCTTGGGCTTTCAGTGTTTGTAGTTTCTTCAAGCTGTGGCTTGTCTTCTGTCACCCTTCACTGGTAAAACACCTCCAAAACTTCTTTTCTTACTGCCTCAAATTCTTGACCCCTTAACTCATCCCAGTATCACACAACATTCTCTAATTCAGTTCTGTGTGATTCAGTTAATTATGCAGCTGTTTATACAGGCTGCTTGTTGGCAGAATGCAGCAACACAGTAATTTGATATGTATGTACACTGGAATGGCTGATGGTCTCTCTCTCTTCTCTCTCTCTCTCTCTCTCTCTCTCTCTCTCTCTCTCTCTCTCTCTGTAACAGTAGTAGTATAGTAGTAGTACTAATAATAGTTTTCAAGAATATAACATTCCTATTAACTTCAGTCACCATGTCACACAATAGAGTTTATTCTTTGAAAAAATTTGAGTGGTGGTGGTGGTGGTATATGTGTATGTGTGTGTGTGTGTATAAGTAACATAACGCATGCCTGGTACCAAAGGAGGCCAGAAAAACGCATCAAAAGCCCCAGGACCGGAGTTACAGATGGTTGTGAGTTACCATATGGGTGCTGAGAATCCATAGGAGTCATTATGTTAAATGAAATAGGCACAAAACCACAAGTGTGGCATGATCTCGCTTCCATGTAGTATATATACACTAAGTTGAACTCAAAGACGTAGGAAATGGAGTTATGCTTAGCCACGTGCAGTGTCTTTCGCGTGGGCACATACAAAAAAAGACCTTGAGACAAGAAAATAGTACTGAATGACGCATTTATACCACATAGGCGGTTGGTGAATATGAACATTCAGGCTGTACTTCAGTGTACTTATTTTCTTTGATACAAGCCCAGTGATAGGATTGCTGGGTCCCTACATAATTCTTTTGCTTTCACCATGGTTCTAGTAGCTTGTTTTACCACCAACAGGCAAGGTTTTCATTTTCAGCTTATTTCGTTTTCTCATTCTTTTTCTCCCTTGCTCCCTCCTCCTTCCCTTCCCCTCCCTACTTCCCTCCCTGTCTCTGTCTTTGTCTCCCTGTCTCTGTCTCTCTGTATGTCTGTTCCCCCTCTCTTCCAAGTAATGTAGACATTTTAGCAATGTTAATCACTCCAGTCTGCAAACATGAAGTGTCTTCCCATCCCGTTTAGTTGTATCCTGTTTTATCCCTTTCATAAATGCTTTTGCAATTTTTAATGTACATATCTTTTATCATCTTGGTTGAACACGTTTTCAAGTATTTATTTCTTGTAGTTTTGTAGTGAGATTGTTTTCTAGATTTTCTTTTTTATAGCTAATTGTTGTATGGAAACACCACTAAATACTTTTCTTCTGACTTTTATGTATAAAGGACAGGGGCTTGCCTTGTTCAGGTATCAAGTGCTTTGTATTTGTTTAATTAATGAAAATATAAGGACTCTTTGAAATCTAATTTGCTAACTTACAACATTACCCTGGATGGTGCTAAAGCCAAATTATATATGCTTGTTATTTTTCATTTTGAGCCAGGGTCTCATGATGTATCCTGGACTGGCTGGCCATCCGTCCATCTCACAGAGATCTGATGGCCTGTGCCTCCCAGGTGCTGGGGTTAAAGGCATGAACACTGTCTATCTCTGTCAACTTCTTGTTCCATTTTACACTCCTCTGTGCCTGTGAGTTTTAAAATAATTCTTAAACACTTATTGGAATTTATTATTCACTTGCTTTCCTAAAAATTGGACTCCAAAGACCACTAGTATTGTCTTTAACTTGTTTGTGTTGTGGTTGAATTAAAAAGGTGTCTATTTTGTTTACACTTCCATATCATAGTTCACCATTGAAAGCTGTCAGGGCAGGAACTGAAGGTAGTGGCTGATGCAGAGGTCATAGAGGACTGTTGTTTATTAGACTGCTCCATTCTTCTGGCTTGGTCAGCCCATAGATCTCAGAACCACCAACCTGGGGTGGCAATGCCCGTGAAGGTCTGTGCCCTCCCATACCAACCCTGAGAAAATACTGTACAGGCTTGCCCACAGACTGTTCTGTGGAATCAGTTTCTCAACCGAAGTTCTCTGTCAGACGACTCTAGCTTGTATAGAGTTAACATAAAAACTACCCAGCATACTCACCTAACTCAAAATAGCATCACCATTTTCAAAAGACTGAGGAGATTGTTCTTCTGTAATTTTATTTTATTCTCTTGAGCCATTCTGCCTTTAAAAGTCTAAGTTTTATTAGAACTATACATGCCCTGGCCCGCAGATGTACCTTGTTGCTGGATTGTAATAAATTTCTCATTTCCAAAGCTGGCCTTTTCTACTTGTTATGTTCAGTATTAAATTAGTTCATTGCATTGTTTCTCTCTCAATTCATATCCTGAAGCAGTTCCTCCACCCCACCTTCCTCATGAAGTGTTATGTGGAAATAGCGCCTGTAGGGGAGGTAATTAAAGTTAAGTAGGTTATATGGGTGGGTCCCAAATCCAACCAAATTGCTATCCTCTGAAGAGGAAGGTATGTCAGAGCTGAAGAAGGTAGCCTTCGGATGCAAGTCAAGAAGAGAGCCCTCAGCCAGATGCTGATTTGATCTGAGAGCCCCAGTATACAGAAAAGAAAGCCTGATTTTTTTTGTTTTTGTTTTTTTTATGCACTTGGTGTATGGTATTTTGTTGTGGCCATCCAAGGAGACTATCCCATCATCTTAGTTACTGTTCTATTGCCATGAAGAGACACCATGATCAAGGAAGCTTATATAAGAAAGCATTTAATTGGGGGCTTCCTTACAGAGGGTGAGTCTATGGCCATCATAGGGAGTATGGCAACAGGCAAGCAGGCATGGTATTGGAGCTGTAGCTGAGAGTTTATACCTTACCCACAAGTTGGAGACAGTGGGCGGGAGAAGGGAGGGAAGGAAGTAGGAAGAGAGGAAAGGAGGGAGGGTGACTGACTGGGTATGGCATGGGCTTTTGAAATCCCAAAACACACTCCTAGTGGCACACCTCCTCCAACAAGGCCACACCCAATTCTTCCTAAACAATTCACTAACTAGAAACCAAACATTCAGATATGTGAGCCAATATGGGGCATTCTGATTGTAACCGCTACACCACCTTCTCTCTCTTCTGTGTGTTCTCTAAGTTACTGCAGGAAAACTTCCCACAGCACAACTTTGCCCTCTTCATTCCTGTTGTAAAGCTTCGAAAATTCTAGGTTCAGCCTTGTAATGCAGCTAAGGAGCCCTATATATAATTGCAGCCTCCACATCCAACATATTTCCCATTTTCTTAAAAATACTCTGTAGTAGCTGGGCTTGTCTCTAACCTGTAATCGTAGCCCTTGGGTGGGTCAGGAATTCAAAGCCAGCTTGTGCTACCAGGAACCCTGTCTCAAAAAACCACAACACCCACAAAATAACTACATCTTTACTGTAATCATGCACCATTTGCTCTTGTTTATGGTATACTGAAACTTTGCTCAAATTGTTGGATTTAGTAGGAATGTGCTTTTGTTTCTGTCTGTTAGAATCTTTTACCTTTTGTCATCCATCGATAACGTTGCTGCTTCTATGATGTCTTCTTCATTTCTCTCAAGTAGATGCAGCTTTGTCTGCCTGAGACACTCCACCACACAGAATTTTCTGTTTTCTATCAGACAGACTTCCTATGTCTGAAATGCAGTAGTTTCTTAACATATATATATATATATATGTATATGTATATATATACATATATATATATATATACACATATATATACATATATATATATATATATATATATATATATACATACATATATATATATATATTTTGGTTTTTCGAGACAGGGTTTCTCTTTATAGCCTGGACTGTCTTGGAACTCACTCTGTAGACCAGGCTGGCCTTGAACTCAGAAATCCGCCTACCTCTGCCTCCTAAGTGCTTGGATTAAAGACATGCGCCACCACCGCCTGGCCAACAAATATTTTAATGCATTATTGAAGTGGAAACTTTAAGGGATCTTTGGAAAGTCAGGTGTGTCGGATGGGATTTTGTTGGGCAAACATGTGAAGGAACGTTTAGCTGAAGCAGACACAGGAGAAAAGATGTTCTGCTAAAGCAAACATGTGAAAAGACACGTGATGAAGGATTGTTTGCTAACAACACGCATGTATTGGTCCAACTTACATTGCGTAGTTGAGCTCTATTTGTTGGGACTCCAAAGAGAGAAACTTGTCAAACAAAAAGTCTGGTGGTTTGCTATGTTTTTTTTTTCTGCTGCAGCAGACTCAGGGTGATTGATGTCAGCTGAGACAGGTGCATGTGCTGAGGCAAGACGCATGGAGGACACATGATGTTTGGAGGGTACAACTAGAACTGGACTGACAGTGATGGAGGCTGAGCTTGGCTTGCTGGTACAGCTAGCTGTGCAACGCTTGTGGGTCTCTATGCTTCTGAGAACTTTTCCTTGTGTTCTTCCTGGTCCTTCTGCTGACTTGTGCTGGGTCTGAGGCCTGGCTGTCTCTGCTAGGTAGTGCCACTGCTGCTGATGAGTGTTTGGTATCCTGACTCTACTGAACTGGACTGCTGGTATACCCATGAAGTGTTTGCTAGTGGATCGAGCTGCCACGGCTGGCCTGTGAACTGAACTGCTAATTTCTAGACAACACAGGAAGGAGTTGCTCCAAAGGACCTTTCTAAACAGATTGACTCTCCCCATATCCTTTCTTTCCCACTACCTCTGGTAGGTGGTGGGCTACAAAGGAGGTTAAAGTGTTTGAGAACCATCATTAAAAATAGGTTTTGAAAAAATTAAGTTATACATTATGGATCTATCTATCTATCTATCTATCTATCTATGAGATTTGGTGTTTCTAACTCTTATAATATTTTACATGGTGTGAGGAACATGTTTAAATTAAATTAGTGCCATCAGGACCCCTGTTTGCATTAATCCTTTATAAAAGTCCTTTCATGTCACTTTCCTCCAGAGTTTTCCCTCTAATCCATTATATCAAGGCAAATTCTTAAACTGTACATTCCAGATCCTATTGTTTAAGTCCAGGCACACTAGACTGTCTGAAACATTGGTTTATGACTTATTTAAGGGGAGGAGTGTGGGAGGGAGAACAACCTGAGAACAAGATACTGCTCTGAATGTTGGCAGTCCTAGTTAGCCTTGACCCACCTGGGATAGGGAAACATCAACTGAGGAATTGCCTCCATTAGATTGGGTCATGCCATGCCTGAACACATAGCCTGGGTTTTAGAATGAAGCTAGCTGAGCAGAAGCAAAAGACCAGTAAACAGTGCTCCTCTGTGGTGGTCTCAGCTTCAGTTCTCACCTTGAGGTTCCTGCTTGCCCGAGTTCCTGCCTTGACTTACTCACATAATGGACTATAAAGTGTATGGCAGAATAAACCCCTTCCTCCCTAAGTTATTTTTGGTCAGTATTTCTGCACAGTCATAGAAAGAAAACTGGAACAATAATATTGATTTAATTGTATGTAAATTCCTATATTTTTTTTTCTTTTTAAACTCAGGTTAGTTGATACCTCAAATGTACAGTGTTGGAAATTATAGTCATCCATGTGGCATATTTGGGTTAACTACTGTTTGGGGACTATGTGTACCCATATATATAATTTTTTCCTGAGACAAGGTTTCTCTTTGTAGTTCTGGTTGTCCTGGAACTCACTCTGTAGATCAGGCTGGCCTTGAACTCACAGAGATACACCTGCCTCTGCCTCCTGAGTGCTATGATCAAGGCATGAACTACCACTGCATGGCCATACTTGATATATATATGTGTGTGTGTGTGAGTGTGTGTGTGTGTGTATGATTATATACTTCTTTATATACAAATAGATATGGGTCTTATTTATTATAATAAGTGCTAGATTTTGTTACAGATATTTTAGAATATTCAGACATAGGAGCTGGAAGATGGCTTATTCAAAAAAGTGTTGGCTGCACAAGCATGAAGACCTGTGTTTGATTGCCAGCTCCCACATAAAAAATGAGTGTGCCTGTAATCCCAGTCGTGGGGAAGCAGAGACAGGATCTCTGGGCCTTGTTGGCCACCCAGGCTAGCCAAATCAGGTTCAGTGAGAGATCTCTGATCAAAAATATGGTAGGGATTTACACAATGGAATATTATTCAAATACTAAGAAAAATGAAATGAAGAAAATTGCAGATGAGTAGACGGAGCTAGAAACACTCATCCTGAGTGATGTAACTTAGACCTCCAAAGACAAATACTGTAATTTTCCTTGTATATGAAGGGGGAATAGAATATAGTGCTATGAAGAGATAAAGGAGAGAGCAGAATAGGATTAAATGAGGAGGGGGATGAGAGGGCTGGGACAATTCTATCCGGACATAGGGAGGGACAGCTAACACTAAAGGTCTTTTCAAAAGCCATATAAAAACCTACTGTAAAGGCTTTTTAAGATAAATGCATATATGAAAGGATTTATTATATAATGGGGGGTAAGATATCCAGTGCCAGGAATGAGTTATATCACATTGAGCCATTGGCCTAAGAATTCCTATGGACCCACCCCTAACCCCCAACATCACAGGCTGTTGTCAAGGTTATTGCTTATTCTCACAACTTGATGATAAGGTTCTGTTGCTGAAGACAACAGTTAACCTGTGTTGTCTTACATGGAAAAGTCAAGCTGGTGCATAACTAGAAACTAACATGTATCGACTAGTGTTCATGGTGCTGGAAGGCACCCTGTATGCTGTATGAAGAGAAAAGTAATCATTTACTCTTACCCAATGATGGACCCTGTGAACAGCCACCTGGCTTCCAGATATAGTGGTACAAATGTTATGGTGACAGCCTGCTACTTTTTGATTGGATTTCCCTTCAGGAGATGGAACCCATACCTGATACTACTACTAAAGTGTCCAGAAACCTGAGGTCAATAGTTCATGGGCCTTTTGAGAAAAGCTACTATTATGTTGCTAAAGAACATAGCAATAAAAGGACTCCTAGTGACATATGGCCATTCCCACAGATCACTCTTCAACCCTTAGCAGAGAAGCTTCTTGCAGTAGATGCAAAGTAACACAGAGATTCACAACTGGACCAATGTGCTGAGGCTTTTGAGCTCTCCGACATAAATGGGACATCTTTATTAAATCTTCCCTCTCAAGGCTCGGGGATCTATGCACAAGAGGAAGTGGAAAAATTATGGGAGCCTGGGGTGATGAGTGATTCCAAGGAAAATGTGCCTTCCAGACCACAACAGGGCCGAGGCACAGATGAATTCACAGAAACAGTGGCAGCCCACACAAAGCCTGATACAACTTCAAACCAGACGGAGTCCCAGCATTGAGAGGGGTTAGTCAACATGTGGTCCCACCCAACAAAGAAGCTGTTTGTAATTGACACTTGCTGTCAAAGGGAGAATCTGTTTTTTTTGAGTGGAGTGTCACTGAGTGCTTCAACCACATACTCAGGGTAAGCCCCCGGCCCAGGAGTAGTTGGCCAACACAAAATGAACTCCATTGTTTGTTTGTTTGTTTGTTTGCTTTGTTTTCTTTTTGTGTGTATGGATTTTTTCTTTCATTCTCACATTATTTTTTGTATTTTTTTGTTTTGATTTCCAATTTTTTTGTTGCTGTTTTTGGGGGTGGGGAGAAAGAACATATTAGTTAGGTGGGTGGGGAAGAATCTGAGAGGAGCTAGAGGAGGGGCAACAAAAAAGACTGTTCTATAAAAAAATTTTAGTTAAAATAAAGTGGAGTATGACTGAGGAGACACCTGATGTTGACCTTTACCCTCTACATTCATCTGCACACACATATGCTCACACAAAGACTATGGGGACATGAATGTATAGTTTTTCTCAGGTCTTTTAGTATAATTTTTAGTATGATGAATTGATGGATTTCTTTCTTTTTTTTTTTTTTTTTTTTTTTTTTTTTTTTGTTTTTTTGTTTTTTTGTTTTTTTGGTTTTTCCAGACAGGGTTTCTCTGTGTAGCCCTGGCTGTCCTGGAACTCACTCTGTAGACCAGGCTGGCCTCGAACTCAGAAATCCGCCTGCCTCTGCCTCCCAAGTGCTGGGATTAAAGGCGTGCATCACCACTGCCCGGCAATTAATGGATTTCTTAACAGTTATTTTTATATTCCTGTAAGAATTCACAGATAATAGGTATTTATTGTTTATTCATTTATAATATGCCACTAGGCTCTGTTTAATATTTATTTTTTTAGAATTTTGCTCTTAAAAGAGTTATGTTTGAAATTTTTCATTCTTTGAAATATAATTCAACTGTTTGTAATAGTAACTGAAAGATTTTCTCCTTGTACAACTATTTAAGGAGCCTGGCATGATTTGATCCTTGAAGATTTGGTGGAACTGTATAGTCCTGGCTTGTTTACGTTAGGCCTTTGGTGAGTTTCAAAATTGCAATCATAATTTGTCCTGTGTCAAATTTGGTAAATGTGTTCTTTTCTGATAATTACCTATTTTATCTAACTTAAAACTTGTTTGCAAAGAGACAAAGTAAATAATCTTTTGTTTTTTTAATTTTTCAAATACGTTATTGGCATCCAAGTTGTTTTCCTTCTCATTTCCTGTTATGTGTATGTTTGTGTTTAGACTCCTGTCCCCGCCTACCCTCCTGACTGGCTGATCTGTGAATCATTTCTTCTTTTTGCTTAATGTTTTTAAACCAAATTTTTCATTCACTTTGCTACTTTGTTTTTAAATAATTATTTCTACCTTTGACTTATTACATTTTCTTTTACCTGTCTTTATTGCTATTTTGTAGCTTCTAAAATTAAGAAATATCATTTTTATCAGAGAAGTATATAGGCTCTAAAGTTTTTACCAATAGCTGTTTTAATTTCATATTATAGATTTTAATATCTAATTTGTATTGGAATTTTTATAGACACCTGTCAATCTTGATTTGTGTTTGTTTCTGACTTGCCTGGATTATATGGAGCTCTTTTGTTTGGTTGTTTGCTTTGAGACAGGCTCTGCTGTGTAGGTCATGCTCACTCAGCCTTTTGGTCTCCTCTGCCAGCCTCTGAAGTTCTAGGCTATACTGTGGATCACATCTGTTTCTAGACTTTAATTTCTTTAGATTTATGCATTTTAGTTTCTCTGTGTGTATGCCTGGTTCCCATGGGAAGTGAGCAGAGGTAGTCAGATCCTCTGCAACTGGAGTTATAGACCACATGGGTGCTGGGAACTGAATCCAGGTCCTTTATAAGAGTAGCAAGTGCTCGTAACTGCTATGCCATCTCTCCAGCCTGTAGTTTTAGGTTTTTTTTAAGGTTAATTTTTATTTATATGGACATCTGTGTTTCCATGTGAAGGAATGCCATGTTTGTATTGGGCTCATGGAGGCCCAAAGAGGGAGTCAGAATTCCTAGAGCTGGAGTTATGGCTAGTTGTCAACCGACTGATGTAGGTGCTGGGAACTGAACTTGGGTCCTCTGTAAGAGCAAGAAAAGCTCTTAATGCTGAGCTATCTTTTCAGCTACATTTTATTTTTACTTAAAAGAATTACTAGCTTCTAAAATGTCAGTTCTGTGATCAGAGAATATTGTGGCCACTCTTCCTAGTTTCTGCAACAGTCTGTAGCTTTCTTTGTGATATGTCAATTTCTTTGACTATTTCCCATTATTTGAAAAGAATAGATTCTCTAATGTCAGGGTACAATTTTGGAGATTTATAGTATGTGCCTTCCTGACTATTTTATTAGGCCTTTTATATACATAACGTGTATTTGTTTCATTTCTTTTGTACTGATATGAAGCGTTACTAGTATGTCTCTGCTGATTCTGCCTTGCCTATATTGTAATCTATTTTATGAAGGCAACATACATATTTTATACTTAGATACCTAGAACTGCTGTATTTCTGCTATGGCTTTTGGCCATTCACTGTAAAGTGTCTTTACTTCTAGGCACACTTTGGAGCATGAATTCTCCCATGTGAACGCTCAGGCACTCAACTCTGCTTCACTTTGTTTGCAACTGCCCAGCCTCTTTTGCCTATTCTCCTATTTTTAACCTTCTTTGTGAGCCAGGCAAATGAGCTAGACTCATTTACCTGTATGGATGTGATTTACTAGTGATTGTCTTCAGAGGCAGGAGCCTGAGTTGCAAATGCATTATTAGAACCACCCTGGTGGTTTACAGCACCGTGGTAAAGAGTTCATAAACACAGTTCATGTCAATGATCTTGTCTGTGTTTGCTTGATTTTTAGAATTAAGAATATTTGGCAGTTTTGTCAAAAAGAGCATGACTATCCCAAGTCAGACTTGAACGTTTCAAAATTATCTGACCCTCCCGGATGTGGCAGTGTGTTTAATACCAGCATTCAGGGGGCTAAGACATCTGCCTGGCCTAAATAGGGAATTTCATGGTAGTCAAGGCTACATAGTGCGATGAGGTTGTCTCAAAACAAAACAAAACAAAACAAAACAAAAAACCCTAACACGGAATGGAAAGGTAAGCTTTTATGGGAGTAGTGTATGTTTTTATTATACAAATTCAGGTGGTCAAGCAACATTCTCATTCAGTCTAGATAGTATTCCTTGGGAGAGGATAGCAGAGACAGGATACAGGGGATAGTACTGCTTGCTCATCCTCCTATGAGAAGACAAAGGCATTTGCAAAAGCAAACAGCTGGTAGCTGACAGTTTTATTACTCCCCATTGCTTACACCCTTAGCATTACCGAGACTAGGTTGTTGCTGGGAATCAAACTCAGGGCCTTAAAAGTGCTCGGCATCACACCAGTCAGTTCTGTGAGCTTATGGCTTCTTCAGCAAAGCCAGGTCTAACCTTCATGTGCCCTTTGCTGTGTGACTCTCAGAAGGACATTATATACAGATGGTGCAACTGATCGGCAGATGTAGATCAAAGCCATCTGGAGAATTACAGAGATGAGTTTGTAGTCTAATTTGTTCTTATTTGTTAATTTAGTTGAAACAGTGGCATGCTAACTTAATGCACACTTTAAAAAAAAGCACTTTGTGAGCCAGGAGGTGTAGGGGCAGCACGTGTGTGTGGAGGTTAGAGAACACTGTGTAGATGTCTGTTCACTCCTACTGAGTGTGGATCCAAGGGATGAAACTCAGGCTATTGGGCTTGGCGGCAGGCACCTTTAACCACAGAGCCATCTGAGTGTATTTATTTTTCAAGGCAGGCTCTCTCTTGGCTGTCCTGGATCTATACATGAGGCTGGCCTCGAACTCACGGAGATATGCCTGCCTCTTCCTGCCGAGTGCTGGGATGAAAGCTGTGCACCATCACCGCCTGGCTCCTAATGTATTCTTCTAAAAGGAACACCTTCATCTAGAAAATCATGTGGGATTTTCTAAGAAATTTCAACATTACAGCTCAGCTGTAAACAAGGAGAATCTTCATATAGAGGTATAGAATAAATAAGGCAGTATTCCTTAGGTTGTGAAGGAGTTGGCAGAAGCATCTCTCTAGACTGCTGCCTTTACAACGTTCTTTAGCCCAGTGGTGTCTTCCCTCTTTTAGTGTGGTGGCTAAATGTGGGGAAAAGCTGAAGGTCCGCACGTGGTTGTGCGGTTTTGGATCTCTATTGCATTGTAGGTCTCATTCCTCTTCTGCTCTTCAGGGGTGCCTCAAGGTGGCACGCCTCTGGAGAGAAACAGAAGCGCAGTTATTTTTGACTGGTCCCCAGCGCTGGGCTGTATGAAGCTGCTGGAGTGCCCCCAGGCGGGGGACAGAACTCAGTCTGATTCCCCGGGGCAGGCACAGGGCTTTTGATGTCTCCATTTGGGGCCCCCAGACGCCACGGGGGTGGTGTGGGGGGCGGCGCAGCAGAACGGAGACTGTGGGTGTGCAGGTGCTACGCTGTGAGAAGCGGCTGGCCCCAGCGCACCGAGAAAAAGGGGGGGGGGGCCACGTGGAGGCGGGCGGGGGGCCGCGTCCCTCAGTGAGTGCTGGCTTGTTATACTTGCTTGACTGGAAGGCTGCTGTATGTTTGAAGATGTGGCCCTGCGGCAGAAACGCAGAGAAGCTTTCCACGATGGCAGGCCCCAATGTCACGAGGAAGTCTGGGGTTCCAAGAGCTTTATTGACATGGCTTATGATAGATGGTCTGGGTGTGCACCTCCCCCCCCCCCCGTTAAGCCGGGTTGGGGGTGGGGGGAGCTGACTTAAATAGAGAGGGAGAGAGGGAGGGGGGTCACTTAATTAGCTATGCCCTCTGGCCTTAGGTATCTTATTAATATGGAAATCTCTCGAGGCCTGTAGTCACGCCCTCTACCTGTGGATGGTGATGCAATCCTCTCTGGGAGGGTCGCTTTGTCCTACATGACTGAAAAGCGTGGGTCAATGGAGATCTAGACCGAGTGTCAGGAGCCTGGATTCTGGGAGCACGGCAGAATGAATGCCTGTCCCATGCAGGGTCTCTGGGCTACTTCCAGCCGGAGCTTCTACCAAAATCCAAGATCCCTTTCATGGCCCCACAGCTAAACGTGCTACATAGAGGAAATGGATAGTCTCCAGCACAAATCCAAGATTTCTGAAGTCTCCTTTGTTATTTTGCACGTGCCTCAGTTTCCTCTGTTCTGTAATTTTTGGTTCATTATGTTACCTCTTATCCCTCTTTCTGCCTCCAGCATTCTCTGTACTGCTTAATCTGTGACGTGTATTCCAGCATTCTAGTAGTATAGAATGATGCACCCTAAATTACCTGGCTGAAAGCAAATTTTCAAGATCAGAAAATCAGACAGGGAAGAGAAAAGCTAGTCCACCTCTGCTTCGCGTCATGCCTGCTGGGCTGAGCTGTCCTCGTGTTTCCTCATGTCCCTGTCAGGTGCCTCCACTAACAAGTATCCACAGGTGGGGGCTCCTTGACTGGTTTTGCTGGAGACATAGGTCTAGAGCTGTTGCTTTTCCTGCTGGCTGAGCTTTCTAAACTTCAGCCCCAACTCTTTTCAGGTTTTTTTTTGTTTGTTTTTTTGTTTTGTTTTTGTTTGTTTGTTTGTTTGTTTTTAGGTGTGGTAAGATGTTAGTGAGGAAAGCAGTTTGCCACCAAGCCTGATGATACGAGTTTGACAGTTGGGACTCAGTAGTGTAAGGAGACTCTCAAATGTTGGCCTTTGACAGGATCTCCCTCTCCCTCTCCCTCTCCCTC
>NW_021604660.1:4735107-4747667 GCF_004785775.1 Grammomys surdaster | reverse complement strand
CCCCTCTCCTCTCCTCTCCTCTTTTCTTCTCTTCTTTTCTCTTTTCTCTCTCTTCTCTCCCTCCCTCTTGATCCCCACCCCCTCAATGGCCCAGTTTAGTCAGAACCTTTCCAGATATCTCTGGCTGTGTTCTGTCTCATATCTACAATAAGATCCATCTCCTCAACCATACCTCAGGGCTGTGATGTCCTCGTTTCCTTCAGTATCAGAGCATAATGCAGGGACTCAGAAGCAGTTCCTTGATATCAGCTCTGCAACCAAGGATGAAGCATTTGTTTTGTTCTTGTTTTTCACATCTAAGTATTCTCATTTGTTATGACTATTTTAGATCAATATTTGACCAGTATTTGAATCTGTTATTTTAAAGCTATAGACTTGGTGGTTTTTTTTTTTTCATGAAGAAAAGTTTAGAATTTGATATGGTCTAGATTTGTACTTGGTGTTGAAGCATAATCTCCAATGTGATGAGATTAAAGAAGTGCAGCTGTTGAGAGGTGACTGTGTCATGAGGATAGAACTATGATAAAAGGATTTACTATCTTTGTAAAGGGCTAAAGAGACCAGGGTCATTCCCTCTCTCTCTCTCTCTGAGGTCACATCAAAAAGATGGCTATCTGAAAATGTGGAAGTGTGTGCTTACCTGGATCTTGAACTTCCCATTTATGACAGTTAATCTTGGTTGTCAATTTGATGGAGTCTGGCATCAACTAAGAGACATGGCTCTGGCCCGGTCTGTGAGATTATTTCCTGCAAGGGTTAACTAGGTTGGGAAAACCCTTTTGCATAGTGGGCAATACCTCTGGCAGCCAAGATATAAGAGATCTGAGGGAAACATGGTGCTGCTTTTGCCTACCTGCCTCCACCTCTTGCTGGTGTGTGCATTTACTCTGTCGCTGCTACTGCTGCAATCCTGTGCTGAAGAGAGCCTGCCTCCTTCCAGCCTTTGAGTGTAGACAATACCAGCAGTTCTCCAGGAATCTTCTGGGTCTCTACTGCCAGATATGGCTTCTGAGACCTCCAGCCTTTTAAACTGAGCTGGGTTCTCAGCCTCTTCAGCATGTACACAGCTATTTTTGAAACAAACAGCATGTGTTATTTTATTGGTTATGCTTCTCTGGAGGACTCTAACTAATACACTAACTTCCAGAACCACAAGAAATAAATTTCCAGTATTTTGCTTTAAAACAGAGTTCCAAGCACAAAATGATACAAGAGAAAATGCGCTGATTAAAATCACTTGTTGAAGGTTCTGGGATTCACAGAATAATTTGGTATTTTTATGTAGAACAAGTTGCAAATTACAGCCTTCAGATCATACCTGCCTGCTCTGCATTCTTTGTGCATAAAGTATTATTAGATAGTCATACATATTTGCTTTTATATTGGTTTGTAGAGCTGAAAATACTCGCTAGTTTTGTTTTTTGAAATGCCTTGTTGTGCTGCCTAGAAATTACTATGTAGCCCAGGCTGGTCCCAAACTTGTGTCTTAGCTTTTGAATTTACACATGTGTGATACCTTGACTAATTTCTTCTCATTTCTTAACATAAAACCTTTGCTACTTATAACCTAAATGATTTATTCCAGTGATGGGAAAATGCCAACTGCAGGGCTTAGAGTAATGGACAAGCAACTGAAGCATCAGCCAGTGACCTAAACCAGAAGAGACGTGTGGCACATGGATATAATACTGAAACCAGGGCAGGAGCCTAGGTGCTAACACAGAGGTACAAGGATGATGTAAAAAGTAGCAAGTTTGCTTTGAATTTAGCTTATTGGAAATATGGATTGTCCTAGAAAGCTTTCTCAATAGAGGTGTAGATCCTTGAACCTTGGAGAATAAAGGTGGAGAATGGAGAAATAAGGGGGCAGGAATAAGGTGAATCCTCATCAGACTCAGAGAGCTGAGAAGATAATGGTCCCCCAGAACAGAACAGTGAAATGCTCGTGTCCACAGTGAATTGGATATTGAGCCTAAATAGAAGGGAAAAGCCAAGAAGGATATAGTAATGACTGTAAACAAAATAGTCTATTTCCTAAACACTGGTGGTAGGTACTGTAAAACAAATGTGATTGCACACACAGGTGCACCAATCAGTTTCTAACTTTATGTAGCAAATATTTCTAGAATATTTCTACTAGAAACACTTCTACCAGAAAATATAATGTCCATGGAGTATAGTTCTGTGTGTTTTAGGTTCCCTGTGGTAGTTGTAAACATAAAGATTCCAAGGTAAGTTCTCCCCACTGAACCTGTGAATAAGGCTTTGGCAGGCATTGTGAGCTGAATTTTGATCCACCCACTATCAATTCATGTACTGAACATCTTCAAAGGAGGTGGTTACGTTAAAATGAGACTAACAATATGGACAACTGAAAAAGCTACACAGAATCATCCAATAATTGTTTATCCAAAAACCTACTTAATTCAATTTTAACTTTACAATTAAAAGAGCCTTAACACATGTACTAACACTTGTTTGAAACCCAGATCCTGTCCCAACTTTACCTTTTGCTAACATAACATTATAGAGACCTGTAGCTAACTTCCAAAATTGTCTCTGAAAATGTCCAGAACCAGCCTTCCAAATGAATACTGTTATTTCCAATATTGGATTGATTTCTAGACCAGTCCATGATTGAGTCTGAATAACTGGTCACATGTAAGAAAAATACAAGGGTCATTATAACTTCTCATTTTGATTCTCTGTTCCACAAGGTCTAAAAACTTGAGACAAGGCAGCTTGTCCCATTAGGGGTTAGGTAATCAAATGTGAGTCGGGAACATATGTCCAATACAGCTTCCAGTCACCATTGTCAGGGCACTCAGCAAGCTCACAGGCCAGTATCATTTTTTGTCCCTGCATCAGCATGTCTCATCTGCTCTGGCACCCACCATGCTCCTTCAGCATCCTGCAAAAAAAAACACAAACATGCTCTCTTCCCCATATTAAATACCTGATCAGGATCATGCCATATGCCAGTAAGTGAATCCTTCCTTTTCACCTAGACATAAGTATGACTAGTTGTAGAATATCATAGACACTCAGTAAAAGGTTCTTTGGCATTCAATTTTTTTAAAAAAATAAAAAGAACATGATTTAAATAAAATTGTGGTGTATGGGGATATATCTCTCCCTTTTTTATTTTATTGGTTTTTTTGTTGTTGTTGTTGTTTTTGGGTGGGGTTGAGACAGGGTTTCTCTGTGTAGCCCTGGCTGTCCTGGAACTCACTCTGTAGACTCAGAAATCCTCCTGCCTCTGCCTCCCAAGTGCTGAGATTAAAGGCATGCACCACAACTGCCCAGCCCTTTTTTATTTTATGAGGATATTGTTTTAAAGTTCCACGGGGCCTTCCCACAGTCCCTTGTCCTTGACAATTATAAGGAATCCCAGTAATATGGTTAATATTAAATTGCTGCCAAAAAGTCTCAAATGCTTGACTGTGATAGCCAGTTCCATTATCTGTTTTTTTTATTACTTTTTATCTACATTTCAGATGTTATCTCCTTTCCCCATTTAACCCCCCTCCAGAAACCCCTTATTCCATCCTCCCTTCTCCTATTTCTATGAGGATGTGCCCCCGCCCATCCATCCACTCCCACCTCCCTGTCCCCTAATTCCCCCACACTGGGGCATCCAGCTTTCACGAGACCAAGGACCTTATCTCTCACTGATGCCTGACAAGGCCATCCTCCACTACATATACAGCTGGAGCCATGTGTCCCTCCATGTGTGTTCCCAGGCTAGCTGTTTAGACCCTGGGAGCTCTGGTTGGTTGGTATTTTCATTCTTCCCATGGGGCTGCAAGCCCCTTCAACTTGTTCAGTCTTCTCTCTAACTCCTCCATTAGGGATCCTGTGATCAGTTCAATGATTAGCTATGAGCATCTGCCTCCAACAGAGCTCTCTTTTTTTGTTTGCTTATAGCTCAAGGCAGCCATATTTGTGTATCCACATGAAGCCCTTTCTATGCTTTCTTCGTGTATCTTTTGTTGTTTGGAGTTGAACAAGTTTCATCTTTTCTTGGGATCCTTGCCTCCAGCCAATCAGAGGAGGCATATTTTTCTGTTGTGTCTATGTGTGTCTCCCATCTGTTCTTATGTTAGAAACGGTACAAGAGACAGAAGCAAAAGAATGAAGGAGTGCTTTTTAAACTAGACAAAATAAGGGTCATTTTTAATGCCAAATCGTGTTGTTCTTCACAGCTTGTTTTATCCATCCCATTTCTCAAAGATTTGCAGCAGTTTGCTCAGATCTCAGCAAAGCACTTACTAAGCATGTTTGGCTCTGATGAAAGCAAATGCATGTCCTAATGATCTTTATCTGACTGAAAATAGCAAGTCTTCAATATGTTAGTTTCTGTGCAGAGAATATTAATGTTTATTTTTCTGCACTGGCACTGAATTTAAATGACTTTTAACAAATCAACCTATTCTTCTATAACCTTCTCCTTTCCCCTTAGTATTTTGAGTCTAGAATTTCTTTGTAGATCAGGCTGGCCTTGAATTCACAGACTCTGGAAATTCACCTGCTCCTGTCTCCTGAGTGTTGGTATTAGAGGTATGTGTCACCATACCAGGCAAGACAGGCTTCTTCCTTTCTCTTATTGTTTAACAGGGGGTGTGTCTACAATTCAGAAAACAAAACTCAGTGACTTCCATGTGACAGGTGATGTGGTGATACTAACTTTTACTGCTGGGACTCCTACAAATGTTGTGTGATGCTGAACTCTCACTGTAGAGGTCATTGTGGCATTGGTCATTGTGGATCCCCAAGATCTGTCCTACTGGCCTCCTCCACCCTGAAAACCACCTATTTGACCTCTTCACACGCATAGTTCCCAGAGCTACCACCCTACTTCCTCACTCCCATTTTCTAGCTACTACTTCAGTGGGTCCTTCAGCTCTTTGGGTGAGCATGGCTACTGTAAAACAGCAACTGACTCCAACCTTATGACATGTAGGCATCTATGTCTGTTCTCTAGAACATCCTGTTGCTATTCTCCTACCTCAGTCATTCCTGCAGTTGCCCATGGCAGCTGAGATTATATATGCTGCCTAGACCCAACCTATGTTGCCATGTAAACACCACATGGTTCTATTAACAAACACATATTAACACATGTTAACAAGCACTGGACCTCATGTCCATTCTCAGTTCTTGTTCTTTGCTGCCTTACATTGGCTTTTGCTCTCAACGTGGACTCCTTGCAATTCTCACAACTGAGTGTGATAAAGCTGTTGGTGTCATGGACCAGGTATCTCGAGATGATATAGCTCTGCCCCATAGACTTACCAAGACTTATGCCAGTCCATAAAATATGGAAGGTACCTTTAAATATGCACAGACCTATGCAAGTCTGCAAGGACCATAATGAAGTAGAGAAACAGGATACTGCCTAAGTAACACAATAAACACAGCTTCTAATTCCAAAGAGATGGGACTTCACAAATTGCCTGACAAAATAAAAATAATTGGTCTAAAGAATCTGGGTGAGCTCTCAGGACATAGCTCTTTGCCAGTCAGTCAGAATTCCAGTATGGATGGAGAAGATGTTCATGAGATCAGACCCTTACCTGACAAGCTATTGGTAGTTGAATGGCTTCTGGGGGAAGGAGAGTCATTTTTCTTTGGGGATATTGTCACTGGTAGGCTGCACATGCTTCACACCCATGCACACACAGATGAGTGGTGCTAATTGGGCCCAGTGGGTTATTAAAGGAGGGAATCATGAGGTGGGGAGGGAGGCATTCGGGAGGTCCAAGGGGTGTTGAAGGGGTGAATGAGAGTAGCTATGATTATATATATATATACATGTACATGTACATGTACATATACATATATATATAGTTTTCAAGGAGCAAATAAAAGTTATTTAAAAAGTAAAAGGTTAAAAGACTGAAGAAAAATTAGAAGTTTTGAGTTTACTATTTTTGTTAATTCTTTGATAATCTAATAGATACATGCAATGTATTTTGATCATATGTACCCTATTCTTCCCCTAACTCCTCTCAGATTCATCTCCAGTTTCTATCCCCTTCACAAGTTCTTATAGCCCTCCCTCTGCCCACTAAATCCAGTTTGTACTGCTAATGGGTGTGGGAACACTTAAGATTTTTGAAGCATCATTTGCATTATAGTATCTTTAGAAGGAACAGGGAATGAAAGGAACAAAAACAAAGAAAACCAAATAAATTAAAACCATAACTAAACTTATTTACAGAAGTTACTCCTCCAGGTTTTCTAAGCTTGGAAAATACACAGATACCTAGGTACACAAAGCTCAAAGTTTTCAAGGAAGACTTCACTGAGATATGCTACAATAAAACTTTAAAACAGTTAGGACAAGAGAGAGAATTTTGACAGTAGCAAAGGCAAAGAAACATCACCTGTAAGAAAACTTCTATATGGTAATCAAAAGATTTCTCAGTGTAAACGTTGCAGTCTGGGAGAGGATGAGATGTTATACTTAAAGTGCTGAAAGAAAGCAACTGTCTCTTGAAAGGCTTTTTGTTGTTTTGTTTTCTGACAAAACTGTCCATCAGAACAGAAAGATAGGACTTTCTCAGACAAAAGCTCAGGGAAGGCCTCTCTGCACATATCCTATAAGCAAAGGCAATGGTTAATAACTTATTGTACACTTATTATTTATGAAGAGAGAAGATCTTATGTTTCCACCATCTAAACGTAATATAGGCAGGTATATGAAGTAGTGGGTATTAATTTAATTGTGTGAATTATTTCTAAATGTGGATATTTAATACTATGTACTACCAGTTTTCAGTCAGACCTAAGGAAAACTAGAAAAAAGAACCTGCATTCATTGTGCTTCTCAGTTTCCCCGTGACATTTCTCCTACTGACACTGTATCTTCATGCAGTGAACTCTATTTGTCCTTTTGCAGATTTCACTGCCAAGGTGATGAGAGCCAGATCAGGACTTCCATTTCTATTGAGCATATCATAAATACTTTTCTCATACCATCTTGGCTGCTTATTATCATTTCCTCTCCACTCATATTACTTTCTGTAAAGTTTAATTAGATGAACGGAAGTCTTGAAATGAGCAGACCTTACCCCTCCCAGCATTAAATTGAAGAGGAGGAAGGAAACTACAAGGCTGCTGCCACCAAATTTCAGAAACATGAAAACCTTTTCCTCATTGCAGTAATAATCAAATCACTCTACTTCTTGCCCATGCGCTTTCTCTTTTCTGGTGGTTTCAAGTGCTTATACCACCCATTACAGACACATTTCTCTCTCTCTCTCTCTCTCTCTCTCTCTCTCTCTCTCTCTCTCTCTCTCTCTCCATCCCCCTCCCTCCCTCTCTCCCTCCCTCCCGCCCTCTCTCTCTCCCCCGCTTCATGGACATAAACAAATGCTTTTCTCAGCAGATTTTTCCCACTACTTCCCTCTCCCTATTCACATCAATGCTTAAAAACAAACGCTATACGCTTGCAAACCGCACTACTTATTAAATCTCTTAACTTAGCCAGATCCAGGTTATAGGTTTATCTTTCCTAGGGAGCTGGACATGGTACCACAGAGCCCTTGCTCCCCCTTGTTTTACTCTAGTCTCATGGAAGTGTTTCCATTTCAGGTGCTCTGTAATGTTCTCTGATTCTCCACCCCCTCCCCACCTCTCCCCCATTCTTTCCTACTATGATAAAGATTCAGGGCATCCCCACCAGCATATGCCTTCCCCCTCCCTGTGCTGACTTCTCTGTTTGTGTTTTTTTCCTCTCTGACTCACATGCTATTTGTAGGATGTAGATGAAAATCGCTCAGTTAATTTCCTGACCCTTGGATGAACACATGCTTCTGAGGAAACAGTGTGTGCTGATAACTCATTAGGAAAACTACAGGGGTCCTGGTCTTTTACAGATTGAAGAAAAAATAATTAAGAAAATTTATTTTTTTCATTTGAGTCTTCTCAAGCAATATAACCAAAATGTAATTTTAGAATTTTTTTCCACTCACGAATTACCTCCATTAATCATTTTATTCAAGTTTCTTCAATTTAATGTTTAACCACATGCAAGACATTAATAGCTTAAGAAGGATTTCAGGGCAGTTTTGAAAAGGATACTAAGAATATAGCTAGAATTGAGGATCACTAGAGTAAGGACATGAGCTTTGGACAAAATACTCAATTACAAAGCTCAAGACACTGTACCTGTGATAGCATAGAGGCCAAGTGCTACAATAAAGTCCATATTGCCCGTGGCTTTCTTACAAACCGCCTACCCCTCCCTCTTCTCTATGTTCTGGGTTAATTTTCCCATTATATTTCTTTTGGGGGCCTTTGTGAAGTGAAATCAGGACCTTGTATATGCTGGGTAAGCATTCTACCACTGACTTACATCTCCATTTTGTCCCTATTGTCTTCTTCTACAATTCCATAAGATTTGGTTATCTATCTATCTATCTATCTATCTATCTATCTATCTATCTATCTACCTATCATTTATTATTGTATCTATCACCTATCTGTTTATGTATCTATCATCTGTCTATATATCTTTCATCTATCTATGTATATATCTGTGTCTGTCATCTATCTATCTATCTATCTATCTATCTATCTATCTATCTATCTATCCATTCATCCACCTACCTACCTACCTACCTACCTATCGTTTATTATTGTATCTATCATCTGTCTGTCTATGTATCTATCATCTGTCTATCTATATATTTTCATCTATGTATCTATCTGTGTCTGTCATCTATCTATCTATCTATCTATCTATCTATCTATCTATCTCTATCATCTTTCTGTCAATCTATCATCTATAGATGTATCTATCTGTCTATGTATCTATCGTCTATGTATGTATCTATCATCTAGTTGTCTATATATCTATTATATCTATCTATCTATCTATCTATCTATCTATCTATCTATCTATCATCTATCTATCTACCTATCTTCAACTATCAATCATCTATCTAATTTAATCTTATTTAAATTAGTTATGGTTTCTTGTTAATCTTAGGATTTCTATTGCTGTGAAGAAACACTGTAACCATGACAACTCTTATAAAGGAGAATATTTAATTGAGGCTGGCTTACAGTTAGAGGTTTAGTCCATTATCATCATGGTGAGAAGCATAGAGGCATGCAGACAGACATGGTGCTGGATAGGGAGATAAGAGATCTACATCTAGATCTGAAGGCAGCTGGAAGAAAGAGTGAGTCTGTAGGCCTGGCTTAAGCTTCTAAGATCTCAACGCTCACTCCAGTGACACACTTTCTTCCACAAATCCACACCTACTCCAACAAGGCTATACTTCTTAATACTGTCAACTCCCTGGTTACTAAACATTCAAACACATGAAGCTATTTCTGTTCAAACCACTATACCTGTCTATCACCTATCATCTATCTGTCTATCTATCCATTCTTTATTTTCATCTATTTATCAATCAATCATCTGTCTAATATAATTCTATCTGCTACCTGTTGACCTGACCCATGGCCATAAAGATTAAGTCTTCATGAATTAAAGGATATGTTGAAGGCCTGTCTAGGGCACCAGCGGACTCTAGGTGCCTGAGCCCAACGACAGTACAAATATAACAGTTCTCATCTTTATTACTAAGGCAAGCAAAACATGAGGTGGCAGCTACAGTTAGTTTATGAAAATATAAGTACAGTGAGAAAATATAACTGGTGTTGTGTCTTACTGTCTTGAGTCATGTGAAAAGAGCCAACACTATTACTCTCAGGCTTTTGCCTTTCTCACAGAGACAATGTGAACATGCTAGGGAGTTCCCTTCATGTCCTTGATTTCAAGTGCATTCATTTATCATAATTCATGTAATTCTTTCTAGAAGGTCACCTTTTGGAAAAAGCATTCTCTATCTATCTATCTATCTATCTATCTATCTATCTATCTATCTATCATCTATCATCTGTCTACCATCTATCTACTTTCATCTATGTATCTATGTATCAGTTTCTATGTATGTATGTATGTATGTATGTACGTATGTATGTATGTATGTATCTATTTTCTATTATCTGTCTATCATCTGTCTAAAATGTATATATTATCTGTTCACCTATTGTATATTTGACCTTTTAGTCCTCTTTAAGTAACCAGTGTTTTTTTCCAGTGAACTATGAGTTCTTTGAAGCTAGGGACCAAGATTTTCAGTGAGATCAATGTGAATTCCAATCTGGACAGCTGATATTAAGCAACTGATACATACATAGTATAAGTCAGATTTAAATAATATTAAAGAATCATAATCCAATACATGTAGCCATGGAGTTGGCATACAATATAGTTAAACAATGCCCACAAATCACTTAGCTGGATCTGGAATGTACTAAGTGAGCCATAGATACTAGCTATCGTCATTGTCAGCCTGTCATCCCAGAATCTGGCAGAGTTTTATGCCCAAGTATTTGACAAGTGATACACTTGACTTTAAAGGTTTATTGAACTCTGATGGATGTTTATGAAATTTTTAAACAAAATACAGGCTTCTGCTATTTCAAAAAGCAATGCTGTGCATCTCAGAAACAAAATATCCTGAGCCAGTTTTGCTTTGTTCTTTTCTGGGACCAGTTAGACCTCTACAGGTCCCTGTCCTCATCATGTACTCAGGGCCCTGACCTTCTACATCATGTCACATGGACTCTTTTGCTAACAGATTGAATGTGATGAATGGCAGAGCTGGGAGGAGAGAAAGGGCACCTGTTTCCTCTCAGTGCCCACCTTTTTTCTACGACTACACCTCTTCTTGGGAAGAATATATCACTGTATACCAGCTTTCTCTGTATTGGGAATCACTCTTTCCTTCTCTTGATCCTTTGGGTTCATCGGTAGTGGTAGTTTCCTATTGGTGATAGTCTCTTACTGGTATCTATACCAGTCTCTTTCCTGTTGGTAATAGCTTCCTTACTTTTACCACATATAGAAGAGATAAGGAAGTAGTTTTATCATTCAAATCTTTTGAAGTTGACATGGACTCCATATCCAAGGAGATGTCTAACAATACCTACCATTTCCTCAAAGGCATATTATTCTCTCCTTCTAGAGACTACAGTAAGCAACTTACATTTGCTAGGGCTCCGCTGTGGGTGCCACCACTAAGATGTGCATTAAACTTCTATAGCAAGTGATGTTGTCCCCACCTCAGTCCCTATATATGTCTGGTAAATTTGCTACCTCAATTTTAGCTGCAAGGAAATGTTAGTGGCTATGTTCCTTCTCCTAAGTATCTGCTGATAGTGGAGTTTCTTTATCTTTCAAGTTTGGAGGTCAAGGTTGAGGACTGAGGTAGATAAAGAATGTCTTTATTCTGGTTTGTCCCCTGCCCACCCAGTTATGACTCTTATACCTTCATTATGACAAATGTGTCATGAAGAAATTTTTTCTCTAGGACAGCATTTAAAATAATCACCTGAGGACTATATTCTCTGAGTTGACCTTATTCCTTATATATACACAATATACACACTCACATACACATGCACACAAGGAGTGATATAAAGATAAATATTAAAAACCATCAAGCGTGCAGCTTGAAGCATTGTATGCCTTGAAAGTTGACAGCCAGTTGGTCTCTTGTGTTTTGGATATAGGAAGGAACATGTGGACAGCATAGACACCAGAGAATGGAGTCTTTGCTTCTTTTTTCCCTTTACGTGCATATCTGGCCTTCCTAATAGAGTTTACAAGTAATCAAGTTGTCAATAGAGTTCATAGAATGCTTGGAAGTACTAGGCAGGAATATGTGTTCTCCCATTTCTGAAGTCTGTATGTCCAAGGCTGGTTTGAGTCCTGATGAAAGCTCTCTTTTTGATTCAAGTGGCTAACTTGTTAACATGCTCTCACATGCCCTCCGGGTGTGTGTCTTAGTTGGGATTTTACTGCTGTGAACAAACACTATGACCAAGACAACTCTTATAAGGACAACACTTAAGTGGTGCTGGCTTACAGGTTCAGAGGTTCAGCCCATTATCAAGGCTGGAACATAGCAGTATCCAGGCAGGCGTGGTACAGGAGGAGTTGAGAGTTCTACATCTTCATCTGAAAACCTCTAGAAGAAGACTAGCTTTCAAGAAGCTAGGATGAGAGTCTTAAAGCCCACACCCACAATGACACACTTCCTCCAACAAGGCCAAACATACTCCAGCAAGGCCACACCTCCAAAGAGTGGCACTCCTTGGGCCGAGCATATTCAAACCACCACAGTGTAGACACATGGCTAGATCTCTATCTCATTTCCTCTTCTGGTAAGCCCACTCATCCTATTAGAATAGGATCCCACACTTATGATTTCACCTAAGTGTACTTAAAAGCCCTTTAATATACAGAAGAGCGGTGGAGAATTTAACCTATGAACTTAGGATGGACACATCCCATAACATCACTTTGGTTTGAATTTCAGATAAATGACACACGGTTTGCTGGGAAACACATTAAAATTATTCATTGTTAATGTGACATTTGGGATGTTGTTAGACATTCTTTTCTTCCTTCCTTTCTTTCCTTCTTTCTTTCTTTCTTCCTTCCTTCCTTCCTTCCTTCCTTCCTTCCTTCC
>NW_021604660.1:4733514-4735097 GCF_004785775.1 Grammomys surdaster | reverse complement strand
TTCTTTCTTTCTTTCTTTCTTTCTTTCTTTCTTTCTTTCTTTCTTTCTTTGTTTCTTTCTTTGTTTCTTTCTTTGCCAACTCTACTTCTTGAACTATAAGTTGTAATGGACAGCGTGGACCATTCCAATATCAAATGAACCATGCCACTCTAAGGCACATCTCTACGCAGCAGGCCCGTTTTGGCCTAAAATGTCATGTCCTTTCTGTATTGTTGCCATTTGTGGTTGAAATCTTGACTTTTTTTCTATACATTTCAACTACTAAACAATGTGGAAGTCAATGGGGAAAGGTGCTGAGTAATTTTCAGTCTTTACTTTAGTATTAGTTACTGATTATTAATAATAAACCACTTAATCATATCCCCTTAATATGGATGCTTCTTGTACCTGTTATAAAATTCATATATCATCATTTACCTCAGAGAACTTTGAAAATATTGCAAATTATGTAAGTTTTTACCAACTAAAAATTTTCAACAACTCCAAAGCAATAGTCTTTGTTGCTGCAGTATGTATCTGTTTATTTTGTTCATATTTTCCCATGTATTCATTAATAAATATGTTCTGATATATATGAATAGGACATTTTATATGCACAATGTACAAATAGCTAAGACCCTTCACTGGCTTTTAGAATTTGTATGTTTTGATTGGTGAACCACCCACTTCCTTAACAGTTGGTTTTACTTAGATACTACTAGGTATAAATTAACATATACCTTGATGGCTTAAAGTAGCACCATTCATATGCCACAGTTTTAGAAATCTGTGCACAGTTTTTTCGTGTGTATGGGTTCCAGTGTTTCTAATGGGTTACAGTCCATCGGTATTGGTCATATCTTGGGTCTTATCTCAGGCTCCAGTGGTAAAGAGGCTGCAAAGCTCACTAACGTGGTGGCTGGCAGAAGTCCATTCCTCAAGAGTTACTGGACTGGGCCCTTGGTTCCTCACTGTGTATGTGGGGCAGAATTTACTCTGAGTTTCTTTGTACACAGATCTATATATGGCACAGCTCAGAACATGGACATGCGTTCCTATTGGAGGAATTAACAGAGAGAGGGAAGGAAAGAGGGGTGGAAGGGAGGGAAGAGAGGGAGGGGAGGAAGGGACAGAGGAGATGGTAGGGAGAGAAAATACCATGAGGAATGCATCTTTTGTAGGCTACCCATGGATGGGGCTTGTTGCTACTTTTCCTACATTCCGTTTGTTTGAAGGACATCTCTAGGTTCATCCCTTAGAGTAAGTCAACTTTCACACTTTAGTTTCTGGCTTTCTAAAAGTCTGATTTTGTGAAAATAATTATTATAATTTACCCTGAGAGACAAAGACGTGTTTTTGAACTTAAGGAGAAGGAGTATAAGGTGATTTTCAGAAGTAAGTAACAAATCAGATCGCATACACATCTACCCCATAGTACATGGGATGAGAAACCAGATCTGATTTTCAGGTGGATTTAAAGAACGTTGGGAACATCATCAGACCTGAGGAGGTACTCACTGGTGTTGTGTGTGTACTAGTCATGTCAAACGACTTCTTCTTCTTCTTCTTCTTCTTCTTCTTCTTCTTCTTCTTCTTCTTCTTCT
>NW_021604660.1:4728421-4733504 GCF_004785775.1 Grammomys surdaster | reverse complement strand
CTTCTTCTTCTTCTTCTTCTTCTTCTTCTTCTTCTTCTTCTTCTTCTAACAACAACAACAACAACAACAACAACATTTTTTATGTCCTAACTGTAGTTTTCCCTCCTTCCTCTCCTCCTAGCTCCTCTGCTTCCCCATCCACCCCTTCTTCATTTCTCTTCAGAAAAGGGCAGGCCTCCCATGGATATTAACCAAGCATGGCATATCAAGTTGCAATATGACCAGGCACCTTCCCTCGTATTAAGGCTGGAAAAGGCAACCCAGTATGAGGAAAAGGGTTCCAAAAGCATGCAAAATAGTCAGAGGCAGCCCCTGCTCCCACTGTTAGGAGTTGCACAAGAACACCAAGCTAAAAAATCATAACATATATGCAGGAGACCTAGCTCATACCCATCCAAGCTCCCTCGTAGTTGGTTCAGTCTCTGTGAGCCCCTGGGAGGCCAGGTTAGTTTATTCTGTGGATTATCTTCTGGTGTCTTTGTCCACCCTGGCTCCAACAACCCTTCTTCCCCCTCTTCCACAGGATTCCCTGAGCTCTGGCTAATGTTAGACTGTGGGTCTCTGCATCTGTTTCCATCAGTTGCTGGAAGAAGCCTCTCTGATGACAATTACTAGGCAAAAACTACCTTCTTAATACATAGATTTGTACTCAGATTCAAAACCACATTCAGAAAAGCTTCTTTCTGCAGAGTAGTGGTTAACATAGGGATTCCCAATTGGTTAAAGTGCTGAGAATAAGGGATGGAGGGTGATCAGTTATAGATAGGCCATCTATATTATTCTCCTCCATTCAAGGCCCAGGGATCATAGTGGAAGACTGGGCAAAAAGAACAAAAGAGCCAGAGGATTGGGAGGAGATCTGGGGAGTGCTGCATCCTGCGTATGAGCTATCTGCTGATGCACATTTCACCTCATAGCAGCTGTGGTTGTCTTCACAAGATCAAGTCACTGAGAATACTAGCATGAATGAGAGAGGCCTCACCCTTAGCAAAGGGCCTATTCTGATAGTGTATAGATGATGCTGAGGGGGGAAGAGTCATTTTTCTTCGGGGGATGTAGCTGTTGGTAGGTTGTCCATGCTTGATCAGATGCCCCAAATTCATATGGTCAGAGCTAACAGGATGTAGGGGGATGATGATGATGATAATGATGGTGATGGTGGTGATGATGATAACAACAACACTACTACTACCACTTTTACTAATGCAGTAATAAATTTTAATAATAATCATCATAATAATCATAATAGAGGACATAAAATTGGGGGAGATGGTTGGTAAAGGAAGTTGGGAGGAAGTATTGGTGTAAGGATAAGATCAAAATACATTGTATGCACATATGAAAATTTCAAATAATAAATACAATTTTATTTAAAAAGAAAATGAAATAAACCAATACTTTCCATATACTTATATATGTCTTAAGTCAAGTGAAATTGTTTATTGTATTTATCAATATTTATTCATTTTGATAGTTCAACTGAGTTCAGAGGTACACATCTGCAGTCCTTTGGGAGGTTGAGGCAACATAATTACAAATTTGAGGCCAGCCTGAGCAGCTTAGGAAGGCTCTGTCTCAAAATAAAGCAATAAAAAACACATGTGGGGTGTGGATATAGCTCAGTGGTAAGATGCTGGCTGAACTCACGTAAGGTACGAGTTCAACGGCTAAAGTACAACACAACATAAAGAGATGATGTGTGATTGAGGGGAAACAAAATCAATGTTTAAAACTAACTGCCTAGTTAATCATCTTATGGATTTAAATCTTGACTTGTCTAATTTAAACAGGCTGTTTGAAGAATCTCATTGAAGCCTATTGAATCATGTTAGGCAGAATTTGTTCCATAACAATTATTGATGCTTCCACTAGACAATATTCCTCTTTAGTTATTTCCCCAATACCTGCAATGCTGTAAAGAGAGCAGAACGCTGGAGCTTTTGCTTGTTTAACTTGCTGTTTTCCAATGATCACAATTGGATATTTACTGGGCTTGGGGGATGAAAGTAGTAAAACTTCACATTTGAGATCAACCAAACGGAATGAGTGATGCCTTCCATATTCCTTTCTCTCCGTCTGTTGTTTGGAATGCTTTAGATGTTCCCTCCTGTCTACCTCAATGTCTCTTACTTCTGGTCTCCTTCCAATAGTGCCATCCCTGGTCTAGTCTGTACGCAGCAGGAGACAGAGATTTTAAAATACAAACAAAAAATAAAACCCTGGTGTGGTTTGATCACATTTGTCCTTCTCAAAATCCACCACAGCTTCTCATTCCACTTGAATAAAATATGAACTCTGTAGATCTCCCAAAGGTCATCTCCTGTATCAGTGACAGCCCTCTCAGTCATGACCTTCGTTAGGAGAGTGTAACACCCAATAAAGAAGAAAGCAAATATGCCTGTAGATATCAAAGTGAGCATATCAATTATTTTCAATAAACAAGTTGTGCATTAGCTGTTACCTGGATCAATTCAGACTTTGTTTTGTGTTAAATTCTATTTAAGTGTGTGTAATGGCTAAGTGTAATCAAGGACTTCATATGGGAAAAAGGTTAATGTAGCTGTTTCTGTTACTTGTCTGTACTCTCTCCAAAGCAAGTGGTAATGATATAGTTGGCTGATGACCTCATGGTTGCTAAGAGTTAAAAGGTTCAAATGCATTTCTTTATTTGGTGATGTTTAGCAATGATATCTGTGGACCAGGAATTTAATAGTATTTAGAGATTAGAGATTAGGTGGTATGTAAGAGTGAAACACACTGAAAGCTTCTACAGATTTTACCTCGTTACTTCCCGCTATTCTAGTTCTCATATTGCTACAGTTTCTCCTGTGTTGCTGTTTATAACAATCACTGATACTCTCTTGCTTTCTCATTTTATCTCTGCCTTTTTTCCTGGTAATGCCATATGCCTAAATCAAGTCAAGTAGCCTCTTCCTCTGTCTTTATACCCCATCTTAACAAAGTTATAAAAAAAATTCATCTTGGTGAGCATCCATATCTTACAGCCTCTACCTGGGCAGCTCTGTTGAACTGCTTCTGCCATATGTCACACAGTGGTCAGAATCTTCACCATTTCTTACCAATTCCCTGCCTCTTATTTTTCATGAGAGCTCTAAGATGAGAATCTTGAAATGTGTATCATAAGACTTCATTATGTATTTGCATTTGAAGATGAGAGAGAACATGTAACATTTGTCTAAGTCTAGGTTACCTCACTCAATCTGGTATTTTCTAGTTTCATCCGTTTATCTGCAAATTCATGATTTCGTTTTTCTTTACAGCTGCATAGTATGGCATAGTGTATTTGTACTATGTTTTCATTATCCATTCATCAGCTGAAGGACACTTAAGTTATTTCCATTTTCTAGATATTGAGAATAGAGCAGCAATGAACATGGCTAGAGAGCTCACATCTTGAGACACAACCATGAGGCAGAGAGACTGCTGCTGGTAAAGGTATGGATTTCTGAAACCTCAAAGCCTGCTCCCAGTGATACACCTCTTATAATAAGACCACATCTCTTAATCCTTCCCAAACAGTTCCACCATCTGGATGTAGCATTGAGTTTTAATAAATCCATGTGCGGGGATACTACCTGTCTCAGTGGTTGATGTTCCCAAATGAAACACGCACACACACAGCCTTTATATTTCAATATGCCTTAAGCAGCACAATAGCTGGGCAATTGCCTAACCTCCATGCTGTAAGAATCTACCTCCTACCAATAATTCCAAGTTACTACTTACTAATTTGGATGTTCCATCTTGGCTGCTCTTGACCCAGTTGAGCAGCCCTCTGTACTGCATTTCTTAGTCCCTTTACTTGACAGCTTTGCTTCTCCCTCCTATATATATTATTACCCTTCCGTGGTGGCCCCGTATCTCTTTTCCTCCACACTCTCTTAAGGCATCTTCCTCATGGTCTGAAGCCCTGGAACCCAAAACTCCATCTTTCTCTCTCCTCCCCAGCTATTGGCTGCTGCCATCTTTATTTACCAATCAGAATTAACTGGTGGCAGATTCCCAGAAACTACATGTATATCCTCTCATACAAACCAATTTGGGGGACCCAATTAGCATTAGAATGCAAGCAGCTACATCTGGAGACCAAGTATTCAAATATATGAGCCCATTGGGGGAATTCTTCATTCAAAACAACACAGTCCATTCCCTGGCTCCCATAAGCTTGTGGTCATATCGTAATACAAAAGCCAGTTAATTTAACTTTAAAAATCCCTATAGTTTTTCAATCTCAACACAGAGTCAACGTCCAACGTCTTTTCTGAAATGCAAGGCAATCTCTCTATAATAACCCCCTGAAAATTAAAATCAAGTTACATATTTCCAACATATAAAGAATATATACTACCATTCCAAAAGGGAGGAATGGGGGCATAATGAGGAAATAGTGAATAGAAGCAGAACCAAAACCCATCAGTACAATCTCCAAATCCTGTAGCTTCATATTTGATGGCTCCACCCTTCCTCCAGCTTTGCTGATGGTAACACATTTTTTACTATTAGGATAGTTTCTTCCTTGTCTGCAGCTCTCCTAGGCAGATGTCTAATGGCTCTGGTGTCTCCACCATCTTGGGGTCTCTAATGTAATGCAGTCTTCACTTTCACAACTTCACACAATGGCCTCTCTGGGCCTCGATGCAGGGACTGCCCTACCACACACCTCAGTGGTTCTCCTTAACTACTGAGGAAAATTCCACAATCTCTTTACTTGTGTACCTTTCATGACTCTAAAGCTAGAACTACAGGAAAAACATTGCCTAATTCTGTTTGGTGCCACTTGGGATGGAGCCTGAGTCCCTTGAATTACATTTGCATAATTGCATAATCACATAATTGCCCAATTTTTCAGGCTTCCCATTTTTACAAGTTGGTGGCTTAGTTGGTGGGATCTTGAACTGAGGACAACTTCCCTTTATTCAATTTCAGAACAGGCCTTTCTTTAAGCTTCTCATCTTTTCCAGTACAAGCCTTGGCTCCAACATCAAATCTCTTCTCTTTTTCTCCCCCCCATATCTATATCCATATCCATATCCATATCCATATCCATATCCATATCCATATC
>NW_021604660.1:4711395-4728411 GCF_004785775.1 Grammomys surdaster | reverse complement strand
TCCATATCCATATCCATATCCATATCCATATCCATATCCATATCCATCTATCTATCTATCTATCTATCTATCTATCTATCTATCTATCCACACACAGACACAGACACAGACACAGACACACACACACACACACACACACACACACATTGCCCCTTCTTCTTTTTCATTGTAAATCTGTATGAGAGTGGTTGCACTAATGACTATATGAAAGAACCAATATTAAGCTGTTGTAAAATCTCCCTCATCAAGGAAATTAATTCATTACTTTTCAGTTAGCCTCAGGCAGACACTTAGGACAAAGGCAGAAAGCAGTCAAATTCTTTGCCAAAATATCTCAAAAATGGTCTTTAGCCCAATAGCTACTATTATTCCCACTTTGAAACCTCTTGAGTTGGCCCATCATAGACTGCATTACTCTCAACACTACTGTCTTTCAAGCTCCTACTAGGATGGGCCATTAAAGCCACCATTGATTACAGAGTTCAATTGCTTTTCTAGTCCAAAGTCACAAAACCTTCTACATTCATTGTCAAACAGAATGGTCATGTCTTTCACAGTACTAGCCCACTTCCTAGTACCAACTTTAATCTTAGTTACTTTTCTACTGCTCTGATAGGAAACTATGACCAAGGCAACTTATGAAAGAAAGTTTGGGGCTTACATCATCAGAGGTCCAGGGCCTATGGCTATCATGGCAGAAGGTAGCAGGGATGGTGTTCTATCAGGAATTGAGAGCTCAGATCTTGTGACACAACCACAAGGTAGAAAGAGGATACTGAGAAGAGCACTCTCAGCTCTGAATCCTTCCCAAACAGTTCCTCACTCTGGGGCCAAGTGTTTAAACATAGGACCCTATGTAGGACATTCTCATTCAAACCCCCAAGCACGGGGGCTAGGGATGTGAACTCTGGTCCACAGGCTTGCAGAAAAGGCAGTTTGCTGACTGAGTCATCTCTCTTGCTCCTGGTTACTGCTTACTTTAAAGACTAAGATAATACATGATTTCGTCTAGAAAGGCTTCTTGAGTTCCTTACTTTAGTTTGGGGTACTCCTTCTAACTGTCTCTTTATGACTCTTCCTTCTGTTCTATGTATCTGAAACAATTTTATCTGTCTGAGAATGTCGTTCAGTTGGCAGAGTGCTTGTCTAGCATATATGAAGCTATAAGTTCAAGTCCAATATCTTGCAAACTGGCTATAGTGGCTAGCTTTTGGGAGGTAGAAGTAGGAGGATCAGGAGTTCAAGTGTAAGGGTCCCAGACCTTGTTACACCTTCAGACCTTACAACAACTGACTCCATGGTGGAAATACCATCCAGGCACTAGAACTCAGCATCTAGATAGGATCAGTTGGCAAAATAAAAATCAAAGACCTAATCCTTTAAAGTTCATTGTTCTGTGAAAGTCTCTAAATGCACTAAACTTTCTTTTTGTTTGTTTTATTTTATTTTATTTTATTTTTTTTTTGAGACAGGGTTTCTCTGTGTAAACCTGGCTGTCCTGGAACTCACTCTGTAGACCAGGCTGGCCTCAAACTCAGAAATCCGCCTGCCTCTGCCTCCCAAGTGCTGGGATTAAAGGCGTGCGCCACCACCGCCCGGCCTAAACTTTCTTTTTGGCTTCTGTAGTTCCTATTCTGGATAACTGTTCTTGTTAACTGAAATATGTTAATCTAGGACATGTTTTGTGTGTGTGTGTGTATGCCTGTGTGTGTGTATGCCTGTGTGTGTATGTGCTTAAAAGCTCACACTGAAAAAAACTTGGGATTCTAAACACTCAATGTTGTCTCTGGCTGGCTAATACTTTGCATTGGCTTAAACCTATATCTGAGAATAATTGTTCCTGGTCGATATTCCACAACACAAGGACATGATTATATATACATATAATATATAAATATAAAAATATATAATATTTATTTTTAATATATTTATATGAGTATATATAAATATTCAAATATACCCTGTATATTAATATATATTAACGTATAATAGTACATATATATTATATATATAAAAGTTCAAGGGAAGTCTGGGTTCAGTGAGACCCTGCCACAAAGTGAAAAAAAAAACCACCACCTGAAATTATTCTGAGTATATTAGTCAAATTCTCATTAGGAAAAATGAACTACCTTTATTTAAAAAGGAAATCTACGAAGGAAAAAAACTCATTTTGGTTTATTCCAAAACTGAGTTGTCCCACTGCTTTGGAGCTCTTATTTTGAAGCAATTTCTCAGCAGGAGAACAAGTCCAGTGTCTTAGGGTTATCATTGCTGTCATGAAAAAAAAAAAAAAAAACCATGACCAAAAACAATTTGGAGAGAAGAGGGTTTATTTGGCTTAAATGTCCTCATTAAATGTCACTAATTAAGAAAATGCCCATCCTTCTGGTCTGTGCCTGAGCACTGAGCAGATCCTAGGCTTCAGTTCTGCACCCAATCTCACAAAACCCAAAGGAGGCGGGGCTCCCAGGAGCTCTAACCCTGGTAGTATCTTAGGTAAGGAGACAGTAAAACAAGGAGTAACTGGGACCCACTGGGACCCAGGAATTCACTCCTGGCACAGGGCACTGGTTCCTTCTGGTCTGTGCCTGAGCACTGAGCAGATCTTGGGCCTCAGCTCTAACCCCAGCAGCAGCACCCATCCCAAACAGTTCTGACACAACCAAGATAATAGGAAAGACAGGCTGCAGTTAGAGACAGTGCAAGTAGCACTAAGAAGATCCAGATGGCAAAAGGCAAGTGCAAGAACATAAGCATCAGCAATCCAGGGTACTTGGCATCATCAGAACCTAGTTCTCCCACACTAGAAAGTCCTGAATTACGCATATCACCAGGAAAACAAGATTCAGATTTAAAATCACTTCTAATGATGATGATAGAGGACTTTTAGAAGGACATAAATAACATTCAAAGAAATTGAGGAGAACACAGGTAAACAGGTAGAAGCCCTTAAAGAGGAAACACAAAAATCCCTTAAAAAATTACAAACAACACAACCAAACAGGTGAAGGAATTGAACAAAACCATCCAGGACATAAAAATGGAAGTAGAAACAATAAAGAAATCAAAAAGGGAGACTACCCTGGAGATAGAAAACCTAGGAAAGAAATCAGGAGTCATAGATGCAAGCATCACCAACAGAATAAAAAAGATAGAAGAATCACAGGTGCAGAAGATACCATAGAAAATATTGACACAACTGTCAAAGAAAATGCAAAATACAAGAAGTTCTTAACACAAAACATCCAGGAAATCCAGGACACAATGGGAAGACCAAACCTAAGGATAATAGGTATAGAAGAGAGTAAAGATTCCCAACTTAAAGGGCCAATAAATATCTTCAACAAAATTATAGAAGAAAACTTCCCTAACCTAAAGAAAGAGATGCCCATAAACATACAAGAAGCCTACAGAACGCCAAATAGACTAGACCAGAAAAAAAAATACTTCCCATCACATAATAATGAAAACACCAAATGCACAAAACAAAGAAAGAATATTAAAAGCAGTAAGGGAAAAAGGCCAAGTAACTTATGAAGGCAGACCTATCAGAATTACACCAGACTTCTCAACAGATACTATAAAAGCAAGAAGATCCTGGACAGATGTCATACAGCTCCTAGGAGAACACAAATGTCAGCCCAGGCTACTATAACCAGGAAAACTCTCAATTACCATAGATGGAGAAACCAAGATAATCCATGACAAAACCAAATTTACACAATATCCTTCCATAAACCCAGTACTACAAAGTATAATAGAGGGAAATTATACCCTAGAAAGAGCAAGAAAGTAATCTTCCAACAAATCAAAAAGAAGATAGCCACACAAACAATGCCACCGTTAATAACAAAAATAACAGGAAGCAACAATCTCCTCTCCTTAATATCTCTTAACATCAATGGACTCAATTCCCCAATAAAAAAAAACCTATAGACTAATGGACTGGACACATAAATAGGACCCACAATTTTGCTGCATACAGGAAACCCACCTCAGTGACAAAGACAGACACTACCTTAGAATAAAAGGCTGGAAAGCAATTTTCAAGCAAATGGTCCTAAGAAACAAGCTGGAGTACCATTCTAATATCAAATAAAATCAACTTTCAACTTAAAGCTATCAAAAAGGATAAGGAAGGACATTTCATACTCCTCAAAGGAAAAGTCAACCAACATGAACTCTCATATACTGAACATCTATGTGCCAAATGCAAGAGCACCCACTTTCATAAAAGGAACCTTACTAAAGCTCAAAGTACACATTGCGCCTCACACAATAATAGTGGGAAACTTCAACACCCTACTCTCAGCAATGGACAGATCATGGAAACAGAAACTAAACCGAGACACTTTGACATTAACAGAAGTTATGAACCAAATGGACTTAACAGATATCTATAGAACATTTCATCCTAAAACCAAAGAATATACCTTCTTCTCAGCACCTCATGGTACCTTCTCCAAAATAGACCATATAATTGGTCACAAAACAGGCCTCAACAGATACAAGAAAATTGAAATAATCCCATGCATCCTATCAGATCACCATGGACTAAGACTGGTCTTCAATAATGGCAAAAACAGTAGAAAGCCCACATACACGTGGAAACTGGACAACACTCTATTCAATGATAACTTGGTCAGGGAAGAAATAAAGAAAGGAATTAGAGACTTTTTAGAATTTAATAAGAAAGAAGACACATCATACCACAAATTATGGGACACAATGAAAGCAGTGCTAAGAGGAAGACTCATAGCTCTAAGTGCTTACAAAAAGAAACTGGAGAGAGCATACACTAGCAGCTTGACAACAAACCTGAAAGCTCTAGAACAAAAAGAAGCAAACACACCAAAGAGGAGTAGACAGCAGGAAATAATCAAACTCAGGGCTGAAATCAACCAAGTAGAAACAAAAAGAATTATACAAAGAATCAATAAAACCAGGAGCTGGTTCTTTTAGAAAATCAACAAGATAAATAAATCCTTAGCCAGACTAATCAGAGGACAGAGAGACAGTATCCAAATTAACAAAATCAGAACTGAAAAGGGTGACATAACAGAAACCGAGGAAATTAAAAAAATCATCAGATCCTACTATAAAAGCCTATACTCAACAAAATTGGAAACTCTGGATGAAATGGACAATTTTCTAGACAAGCACCAGTTACCAAAGTTAAATTAGTGATAGATAAACCATCTAAACAGTCCCATAACCCTGAAAGTAGTAGAAGCAGTCATTAAAAGTCTCCCTACTATAAAAGTCTGGGACCAGACAGTTTTAGTGCAGAGTTCTATCAGACCTTCAAAGAAGATTTAATACCAATTCTCTATAAACTGTTCCACAAAACAGGAACAGAAGAAACACTACTCAATTCATTCTATGAAGTCACAGTTATGTTCATACCTAAACCACACAAAGACCCAACAAAGAATGAGAACTTCAGACCAATCTCCCTTATGAGTATCAATGTAAAAATACTCAATAAAATTCTTGCAAACTGAATCCAAGAACACATCAAAACAATTATCCATCATGATCAAGTAGGCTTTATCCCAGGAATGCAGGGTGGTTCAATATATCAAAATCCATCAATGTAATTACTATACAAACAAACTTAAAGAAAAAAACCACATGATCATCTCACTAGATGCTGAGAAAGCATTTGACAAAATTCAACATCCCTTCATGATAAAAGTCTTGGAAAGATCAGGAATTCAAGGCCCATACCTAAACTTAGTAAAAGCAATATACAGCAAACCAGTTGCCAACATCAAACTAAATGGAGAGAAACTTGAAGCAATCCCACTAAAATCAGGGACTGCAAAATGTTGCCCACTCTCTACCTACCTATTCAATATAGTACTGGAAGTCCTAGCCAGAGAAATTAGGCAACAAAAGGAGGTCAAAGGGATACAAATTGGAAAAGAAGCAAAAAAATTCACTACTTGCAGATGATATGATAACATACTTAAGTGACCCCAAAACTTCCACAAGAGAACTCCTAATCCTGGTAAACAACTTTAGCAAAGTGGATAGATATAAAATTAACTCAAACAAATCAGTAGCCTTTCTCTACTCAAAAGATAAACAGGCTGAGAAAGAAATTAGGGAAATGACACCCTTCACATTAGACACAAATAATATAAAATACCTGGTGTGAATCTAACCAAGCAAGTCAAATATCTGTATGACAAGAACTTCAAGTCTCTGAAGGAAGAAATCAAAGCAGATCTCAGGAGATGGGAAGATCTCCCATGCTCATAGATTGGAAGGATTAATATAGTAAAAATGACTATCTTACCAAGAGCAATATACAGATTTAATGCAATCCCCATCAAAACTCTCACTCAATTCTTCACAGAGATAGAAAGAGCAATTCTCAAATTCATTTGAAATAACAAAAAACTCAGGATAGAAAAAACTATTCTCAACAATAAAAGAACTTCTAGCGGAATCACCATCCCTGACTTCAAGCTGTAATACAAAGCAATAGTGATAAAAACTGCATGGTATTGGTACTGAGACAGGCAGGAGGATCAATGAAATAGAATAGAAGACCGAGAAATGAACCCCCATACCTATGGTCACTTGATCTTTGACAAAGGAGCTAAAACCATCCAGTGGAAAAAAGACAGCATTTTCAACAGATGGTGCTGGTTCAATTGGAGGTCAGCATGTAGAAGAATGCAAACAGATCCATACTTATCTCCTTGTACAAAGCTCAAGTGGATAAAGGACCTCCACATAAAACCAGCTACACTGAAACTAATAGAATAGAAAATGGAGAAAAGCCTTGAACATATGGGTACAGGGGAAAATTTCCTGAACAGAGCACCAATGGCTTATGATCTGAGATCAAGAATTGACAAATGGAGCCTCATAAAACTGCAAAGCTTCTGTAAAGCAAAGGATACCATCAAAAGGACAAAGTGGCAACCAACATATTGGGAAAAGATCTTTACTAATCCTATATCTGATAGAGGGCTAATATCCAACATATACAAAGAACGGAAGAAATTAGACTCTAGACAATCAAATAACTCTATTAAAAATGGGGTACAGAGCTAAACAAGACTGGATTTGGACGTTGTCAGAGACATATTTGGAAGTTAGCTGTAGCTCCCTATGATGTTATGATAGCAAGAGAAAAAGTTGGGACAGGATCTGGATTTCAAACAAGGGTTAGTGCATGTTTTAAGGCTGTCTTAATTGTCAAACTAAAATTGGTTTTGTCTCTTCTACAGTATTTATTGTAAGTTGCATTGACTGTATAATTTCTAATTGTGTTAGTGGGTTGAAACCTGGCATGTCTGTCATGAGAGTCTATCAGCCAGCTTTTGTCTTACTGTCCTGAGTATTAGAAAACCTTGATTCTCTGAAAAAAAAAAAGCTTGAAAGTGCTGGAAGAAGTAAGTTAGGCTTTAAGCAGAAGCAAGAGGGTAGCGGGCTTGATTATTGCTGGTATAACAGTTTTAATTTCATTAATTGCTGAGACCAATGCTTCTGCAATAGTATTGACACAAGGAGTTAAGACAATTATTTTTGTTAACCATCTAGCAAAAAAGTGTTACTAATGTATTGAGTATACAAAAGGATTTATATAGGTATCTGAAACAATGGACGATGCTCTATAACCTATTCAAATTATCTGAAGGAGGTTCAGGGTTCAAGAGTTAGGAGCCATTCCAAGTGTCATGACAAATATCATTGGAGTAGTGTTACTTTTGAATTTCATGATTGTCATTATAATTAGAAAAAAGTTTAAAGACACCTGTGGGATATTTGGCATGATTCTAACACCTCTCTGGGTGTGTTAATTTTGCATAGTGAGATTATGAATTTAAAGAATGCTGCTCTGTTGAGCTTTGATGCTGCAGATAATGCTGATAAAATTATCCATGGCCTGAGGTCAGTATTTCCATTTTAGTCAAACCTCAGGAGTGGCATATATAGCTTGATCAGGCTAGCCCTTCTTGTCCTGGGAATACTTTTATTCCTGCCCATCATGTTAAAGTTTTTCTCTAACTACATCAACAGGCTGGCAGCCAAAGTACATGACTTGAACCTTAAAATGGACCCCCAGACAGAGTTATTAATTTAACAAACTGCCAGCCAAGGGCAGGTAAGTGTCTGCACAAAGCCTTACCAACCTAAGACAGAAGTGCATTGCTTTTGATAATGTATATTCCTTGATGGGTAAGGAAGGCATTCTTGTCAGAATGACCGAAGACAGGCTCAGTCTTGTTAATGAAATTAAAAGGGGGAAGAGGTGGAGAGCCTTTGGGGCTGCTTGGTAAGAAGCAAACATGGGCCAAGGACAAGGAAATGGGGTGCTTGGCAGGAATATGATATTGGCCAAGGACAAGGAAGTGGGCTTCAGGCAGGAATCTGACATTAGGCTAGAACAAAGAAGTAATTTCAGGTAGGAAGCTAAATCTTAGGCTACAACAAAGAAGTAATCTCAGGCAGTAATCTAAACATTAGGCTAGAACAAAGAAGTAATTTAAGACAGGAATCTATTTTAGGTTAGAACAAGGAGGTAGACTTCAGACACGAAGATGACCTTGGGCTCGGGCAGGGAAGTAGGCTCAGATACTTTGGTCATCCTGATAAGCTTTTAGAAACAGTGATCACGAGATTGTTCACGTAATTGGGTTTAATGCCTTGCTTTTTCTTTGATTATTTGTGTTTATTGTATTGCTTGTTTCTTGACTATTTGCATATATTGTATTGCTAGACCCTCAACCTAGAACTGACCTTAATATGTGCATGTAATCAAAATGGTATAAAAGCATAAAGGAAGTGGAGGTATAGGATAGGGGTTTCTAGGGAGGGTAAATGGGGAAAGGGGATGACATCTGTATTGTAAATAAATAAATATCCAATAATAAAAAAAAGAAAATTCCTACAGACTTGCCTATCGGCCCATCTTATGGAGGCATTTTATTTTTAAATTGATGCTTCCTCCTTTCAGATGACTAGCTGTGTCAAGTTGACATAAAACTAGCCAGCACATGAAGTTAACTGGGTACCTTTCAACACAAAGGAAGCAAAGCTGAAGAAAAACGAAAAGCTCAGAGTCTCACAATCTTCCAGGGCATTTCTGTAGCCGGAAATTTTCCCCAGAAGTTGGGAGGAGCTAAGGTGGGAGGAGTAAGGAAAGGAAGAGGAAGAGGAGGAGTAAGGAGAGGAAAAGAAGAAGGAGGAGGAGGAGACAGGCAGAGATGTAGGAGGATGGAGAGTCACACATGTATGGAAAGCAGTCTTGGGTAACTACTTATCTAGGTTAGTTAATTGCAAATCACCTCCAATTGTGTGCACATCTTGTTATTGAGCATTATAAAACATATAAAGACTTTGATTAATCTTTAAGAATTAGAGTCTCATTTTCTACTGGGTACAGCATGAATGGCGGGATGGTCTGGGCTCAGCCCAGCATTGTGGAGACAGCGTGGAAGATTAACAGAGCCATCTCCCACGCTGGTGTCTCGTGGGTGGCAGGGCTGGTGTTTCTGGCCACTTGAGTGGGAGGCCTGAGCAGAGTGGCATGCTGCTGCCACTCATGGCCTCAGGCCTAGCCTACTCAGGAACACCATGGCCCCATATCACAAGACAGATTGGGTGCCACTGATTTAAATAATTACTTCAACACATTTCTCCAGTGATTAGACCTTACTTACACCTAAAAGGTCTCCAGTGCCAGTCTTTGGCTGGTTGTTTAATGTCCAAATTATCTGTTGTGTAACCATTTCCTCAGAGATTGTTTCCATCTTGCAGAGAAGTTCCTTCAAAAGGAAAGTAGTCTATTCAAAATAGCTTCAGGGAATCCCTGAAACTGACCAGATTCACTAGACCCCACCCCACCAGAGTAATCAATAAAGACTGAAAGTCCCCCTCAGAGGAATGAAGCTTAGCTGCAAAGAAAAGACTCTGAGAGCAGACTTTGAAGGGTGTGACTATAGATGTCCACCTATGAGTGAGAATTAGGCCACTGTGCTATACCCACAGTCACTACTCAAGAGCATCAACCAGTGGCTATGAGTTGAGATTGGCAACACTAGTGACCTATGGCAAATGCAAACATTTAGAAGACAGTTTGATAGGCACATCATATCCATCTAGGAAACCATTGAAGCTTTATCCTAGCTTTTTATATAGAGCATCTTCATCTTGCAAGAATATTGTTGATGGTAATTTAGATTTTAGTTACGACTGAAATACAGACTAACACTTTTGCCATTATATAAACCTTGCTAGAGTTTCCTGAATTTATTATCTGTCTCAGACCATTGCTGCTTTGTTTCTTTTCATGGCTAAGCCTGACGTTGTTGTACTGTAAACACCCAAATGACAAGGATGTCATTTTTTTAAAAAAAGAAACAGTAGAGAATTAACATTTGATGATCATATATCCATGTGATGAACGCTTTATGTAAGCATCTGCTCCTTACCACAACTAAGTGACAAATAATGCTTTTTCCCCATTTCAGTACTTCAGGAAACTTAATAAAATTTGACTAATAAAGCACAGAATGCTTGGCAAAAAGATTGGATTTTAATCTGATTATGAATGATTCTAGGAAGCTGTTTTCATTCTACTACACAATAGCATTCTTTAGCTCCTCAAAGTTTACCACTTAATTCTTCTTTTATTTCTTTTTTTTTTATTTTTAAAAGATTTATTTATTATATATGAATATACTGTAGCTGTCTTCAGACACACCAGAAGAGGGCATCAGATCTCATTACAGATGGCTGTGAGCCACCATGTGGTTGCTGGGATTTGAACTCAGAACCTCTGGAAGTGCAGTCAGTGCTCTTAACCACTGAGCCATCTCTCCAGCCCTCTTCTTTTATTTCTTTTTTTTTTTTTATGTTTTCTTTTTTTTTTTTTTTGAACATGAAATGCTTTTTTTTATAGCATGTTTTACAAGTGGAGGGGGTAAGAGGGTCCAGGTGGTGGAAAAGTACAAAATCTTCTTGGCCTGTGCCTTGAAACATGTCATGGTCTATATGGTACACTGCCTTGAATTATGATCTACCTGCAGTTCTTCAGAAGATATGGTACACTGCTTGAGTTATGGTCTCCCTGCTATTCTTAAGAAGACATGGTACTCTGCTTTGAGTCTATCTGCAGTTGCTAAGCAGGATCTTGCAGTTGCCAAGCTTCAGAGGACATTGTGCAGGTGGGGAAAGGTAGGGGGTAAGGGTAAGGGCGAGGGTCCTGGCTTCTGGCATCTCCCCCTTCTCTGTTTAGTTAGAGAAGGCGTCTTATGTTCAATCCCAACTATGTGAGTTTTGAATTTGGATGTCTAATTATGGGGGGGTCTTAGACAAGTTCACAACCCCAAAACACTGATGTGAGACGAGTCACATCGATGGTCGAAGGCTTTAGGCTGTCGACGATGGGCAACGTCAAGGGACTCTGATGTGGGTGAAAGGAGGGTGAGAGCCCTGTCTTAGGCCATGTAGGCTGCACCCACTCCCAGCACCACGCACTCCTTTTCGGCTGCATTGGGTGGGCCCCTGGGAAGTGGACCTACAATAATCCCGTCATTGGACTAACTCACAGCCATCCTAGTCTCTTGTAAATGTTCAAGTTACCAACCATTTGACAGTTTGGGGTGTAATATTGTCATAAAGGAAGGCTCCCCAATGTTAGCGGCCATATCAAGGGTGGCCTTGGTTTAGGAAAAAGCCAATTTTTGTTGTGGTGATCAAGAGGCCAAGCTCTCTAGCGAGAGAAATGAGGGCAAAGCCAGGCATACCAGGAACCCTTCTGGAGGGCGTGGAAGTCTAGGGGTCGACCGTAGGGGGAGGCAGGGGAGCTGACAGCGGTGTCAGTCTCCTGCGGAGTCACTTCTGGATCCTCTGCAATTTTCAGCTGATGGTAATGAACTTCAACTGCCTTCTTGATGGCAGCATCAACCTGGTTCCGTGGACGACAGGTCACGGGCGATGATCTCTGTCTTGCTCAATCTTGATGTCGTGCGCACATCCTCTCAATGAGGGTCCGTCCGGATGGGTCCGTGCCTCGAGCCCCACGTCTGGGTGCCACTTGACCCGACCGGCGGGTCCTGGTTATTCATGGGGGCGAGGAGGACTGCAACCTGCTATTCTTCAGAAGATATGGTACACTGCTTGAGTTATGGTCTCCCTGCTATTCTTCAGATGATATGGTACACTGCTTTGAGTCTATCTGCAGTTGCCAAGCATGATCTTGCAGTTGCCCAGCTTCAGGGGACCTTGTGCAGGTGGGAAAAGGTAGGGGGTGAGGGTAAGGGCGAGGCTCCTGGCTTCTGGTCCATCTGGGTTAGAACTTCTAATAGCAGGCATCACGGGTGATTCAATTTTACCTGGGATGCTGCGTGAGTTCAAGCTCCTGGGAGTCCCTGTTTTTCTTGGTTTTCTGCGGTTGGGTATGGAGCTGCTGCCTGCGACCTGCTCTAGGCTCGGTCCCAAACCGGAAGTCCTTCTTTTATTTCTTAATAATTTTTCTTTTAAACTCTTTGTTGTGCTATCTCACTGACTCTGTGTGTCTCTTGTAAATTGACTTAAAAAGTAAGTATGCATATACATATATGGATACCCACTAGAAATTAGAGATAATTTCATTGTATTTATATATTAGGCTACTTAGCCAATAGTATTTTTTTATTGAACCTGTCCCTTTTTCATATTCTGAAAGCTTTTTTTTGGAAAATTTTACAGTCGACAAAATCAAGGTGTGCATGTGACTTCTCTGTACAAACTCACAACTGGTTCATACACCCACATTTTTTTATTCTTCTTTATCTTTCCCAATGTCTTTACAATGTTAGTTTTCTCTACACATCACTATCTCCCTCAAGCCTCTCAATAGATATTGACTCTTAATGGCCAGCCTAATCAATCTTCCTACCTCCCACCCTCTGCCTGGATGGCTTGTCTTCATTCTATGGGACCTTCCTCTGACTATTTCCTTATTAAATCTTTGTGTCAGGTCCTATTCAATTGAAAGTAAAGATAAACGGCAAATGGTTGATAATAGTTCTTTAATAAAATTTAAACGTGGCAGCACACTGGTTCATATAGGTTTTTGCTTTTCCAAAACTATTTACAGTTCTTAGTCAACACTGGTGACCCTATGACAAAGAATTTTAAGTTACTAGTCAGGGCTGCCTATATATTTGAAAAAGGGACCATGAAGATGCTGAATTTCAGCTGTTGCTATTTTCCATGTTGTGCATTTTAAAAGTGGTCAATCCAGTCAACGGGGGAAAGGCCTATCATTTGCCTGGCACATATAGAATAAAGACTGTTAGTGAGAAGGAGTCCTCAATAAAATGAATAGTTCAGCATTACTTAGTGTCAGGTTAGTTAGATGATGTGGTATGAATCATAAAAATAAAAAATGGATCACATTTGTCAAAAGTCTTTTTAGGGTCATTGTTCTTCTGTCATAAATGGACTCACAGCTTTGACCTTCCAATACTCACTATGTATCATCCGCCTCAATCATACTGTCTTTTCTTCATTTTCCTGTTAAAATTTATAAGACCCTGCATGCTCTCAGAATAGCCCATCTTTCTACAAAGCACATTCTACAGTTTAAATGAGGCGAACAGTTGGATAATATATCAAAGCCAGTCCATGAAGTTATTATATTCTTCTTGATTGAAGAGAAAAAGCTGGAGAGTAGAGAGCAAAAGCTTTTAACGGGGCTTTGTCTTCTATAGTTCTAATGGTAGGGATAGGGGAGAAGAATGCATTTGTTCAAATAAGTTGGAGGGACAAGGACTTGCTGCTCAGCAAGGTCTGCTATGTTCATCAAAATGTGTTTTCTCTCAGAAACACAGCCAGTTGACACTATCCAGACATCCTTGTAGTCATATGAAGCTATAACTAAGGTGACCCATTGAATACTAGTAAAGTGATACACATCTCTTCCATACCTGGTCCCCAAGCCCTTCCCACCCTCCATATTTCATCTTTCTGATTTTAGTGGCTTCATGGAGAGGACTTTCAGGACTTGAATCAAATAGAGCCATAAAATGTGAGAAAAGTGGGCCCCTTCACGATCACATGGAAATTTCCTTTCTGAACATTTCTAGTGAAATATTTAATGAGAGCATGAAGGGAAGGAGGAGATAGAGAGACCTGATACATGACTGAAGAAACTGGGACAGAAGAGGACCTATTGTTTGGTAGGGGAATTTTGCCAAAGAGAATAATGCAAACCTATGGTCCCAAAGCATCACACAGCAGAATAGCCCTCATTCCTATAGCACAGTACAGGCACAATATGCAGAAATACTGGGTGTGAAGGTGTATGGTTGGTGGGTTTGGGATGGATCATTTCTCAGAGATGATATCATGGGCTGATGTCAATGATCATATGGAAAATCTAATTCAGCAGTCTCCTCAGTACCCAGTGCATGCTACCATACTATCCCTCCATGCCTATTTATGCATGTGTAGTCATTTATAGGTAGGACAGTGGGTTCATGGAAGTCTATCAGTAGTGGCTATAAGAAATAACCTCACATCAGCAAGAACCTAGAATAAAGTTGAAAGAGCCTTCTGTGGAGATTTCATTCTTTTCTTCTAAATGTTACAAAGGGAAATGCCAATCTGTTTACTAGGAAACAACAATCAGCCACTGAGTCTTACAGTAAAAACCACCAATGACAGAGCACTGTCAAAATTAAAAAAAAAAAGAAAAAGAACACTATCACATTGCTGAAAGAAGTCCTCTTATCCATATTTAATTCCTAGCATGCCAAGTTCAGAAAACAGTATGCAGATGTTCAATGACAGACTTCCATTGTGATAGTTGTTTTAATGAAAAAGCCCTAAGATTTTATATGTTATAACAATCAATAATAGACCTGTAGTGCTGAAATGTTACATTTGTTGACAGATCGAGAGTGATCATTTTTGATGTGTCATTGTGGTGGTATGTATAGTTATGGCCAACATAGACTCATGTGTTTGAACTCTTGTCCCATAAGAAGTGACACTATTAGGAGGCGTGGCCTTGTTGGAGTAGGTGTGGCTTTGTTGGAGGAAATGTGTCACTGTATGGGTGGGTTTTGAAATTTCCTATGCTCAAGCTATGCCCAACGTGGCACACAGTCTCCTTCTGCTGCCAGCGGATCAAGATGTAGAACTCTCAGCTCTTCTAGCACCATGTCTGTCTACATGCTGCCATGCTTCCCACCATGATGATAATGAACTGAACCTCAGAAACTGTAAGCCAGCTCCAATTAAATGTTTAAATGTTTTCCTTTATGAGTTGCCGTGGTCATGGTGTCTCTTCACAGCAATAAATTCTAATTAAGACAATCATTTAAGATAATTTTATTATGTTTTGATTTTATATAATTACCACAGGACAAAAGTAATTAGCATTATCATGATGGAGACTTTTTATTGAATGCTTGCTTAAATGGCTTCTTGGCTTTAATTTAATTTTGGCTTTGATCCTATAAGTAGTGAGAGAGGAGGTCACTTTCCTAGCCCTCTTAGGTTTATATCTTGAAAGGTACACTTGGGCCACAGAAAGCCATATAGCTATCCAAAGGAGCCAGAGTATCAACAGCTTGTCCTTATCTCTTCTGCATAGTCTTGGAAGGTGTAGCCTTGTTGGGAAGCTCTGAATTCAGAATGGTAGTGATTGAATTGTAGTCTATTATAGATTTGTCTATTGGAACTTAAGAACATGGCCTTAATTAGAATAAGGGTCTTTGTAGACATAATTAAGACAAAGTGATTGGAATCTCACCTGGGGAGGGGATTATGCTGAATTGCATTGAATCCTGTATCCACACATAAGGACTCCTAGAGAGAGAAGAATGAAAGCAGAAACCAGTTAGGTAGCCCTCATCCAAGGAATATCAACAGTTATTAGAGCAGATTCCTCCATAGTGATGACATAAGGGACTGAGTGTATATGATGATTTCTTATTTTTAGCCTCCAGAACCATGAGAGAATACATTTTTTTTTTGGGGGGGGGGCTTCTACCTGGCTTGAGATGACTTAATGTTCCATCCCAAAGATGTTCATATAAGTGTAGAACCAGACAATCAGCAATGAGAAGTGTTGCAAACTCATACTGCAGACAAGCTCACAAAGAGCAACTAAACTTCCTAGTACAGGTAAAGAGAAGTGGATCAAGTGGCCAAGAAGAGTCCTCAGGCTAAAATGATGGACATCAGAGTGGGTCCAGCAACAGTAGCTTGCACTACTGTATTCTCAGTGGCAGATTCCAGCATGGCACAATAGCAGCTCAACCACCCCATAGGGAGACTTAGTAAGGCCTAAAGAATAGCAGGTGGATGCCGATGGTGAGATGAGAAATACCATAGATGGAATCCTCAGGCCCTTGGTGCCCAGCATGTAGCATAAAAGTCTCTTTGCTGGTGGCTAAAATGTAGTGTGAACTGCCTTTGATGTTTCTTTGATACACAGGAAGAAGAAGAGCTGGAGAAGGGGATAAAAATCCCGCCAAACCAAGTATTTAAAGAGAGCAAACTTTTACCCGAATGATATACTGAAGGGGAAAGTTACCTTTAGTTGCTGTATTCTCATCTTTCCTTTGGTATTCGGCACATAAAAAGCTCATGTACAGTAATATACTATTTTATACATCTGAGTTACTTTTCCAAATTCACAAATGTATACTTTATTTCCTTCTTATCTGATATGAAGCTTTTCATAGGAGATGTCTATGGTTCTCAGGATAAGATCTCTTACGGCTCCAGCCACCCTCCCTGGCTTCTAGATGGATCACACAGTGGAAACCCAAGGGAAACCCCAGAAAAGATACAGGTTGAAATTAATATGTCAGAGGGACCAATAGGCATGGATATCTTTCTTCTCATTATCCCCTACATTGTTTTATTACGATAAATAATCCAAATATTTCAGAAAGCAGTTGAGTGAACATTCTGACATAACTTAAACTATTGTTATTTGCTAATATCTATCTATCTATCTATCTATCTATCTATCTATCTATCTATCTATCT
>NW_021604660.1:4701117-4711385 GCF_004785775.1 Grammomys surdaster | reverse complement strand
TCTATCTATCTATCTATCTATCTATCTATCTATCTATCTATCTATCTTCTGGCTACTTATTTTCTGCCATATCTTTCATCACATCATTATGGTCATCAATAATCTGTCTATTCTCTTACTCAACTCTTTCCTCTCCAAACCTGAAACTAGATAGACTATGAGCTTTAGGGAAAGCCAAATATTATTGTCCTGCTAAATGAACATGGCAATAAAAGGACTTTTGATAATGTTCTGCTATACCCATAGATCAGTGTCTGATTTATCCATTGTCAGAGAAGTTTCTGTCTGCATTAGATGGGAACAAATACAGAGACTCACAGTTGGACAATGTGCAGAGAATGAGAGACCTTGAACACTCAGTCCTAAATGGGATATCTTTATCAAACCCCTCCACTTAGAGTTCAGGGTGCTATGCTGAAGAAGAGGCAGAAAGACTGTAAGAGCCAGAGGAGATGGGTGGTACCAAGGAAATAGTGTCTTCCAGACAAAACAGAACTGTTGCACGTATGAACTCACCAAATCTTTGGCAGCATGCACAGGACTTTCATAGATGGGGGTCACAGTGCTGAGAGGGAGACATGGACATGGCTCCCACCCCTAACAAGAAGCTATCTGCAACTGACCCTGCATGCAAAGAAAAAAATAATTTTCTCCAACACAGTTCTACTGGCTATATAAACCAACTTAAGTGTAACACTCCAAGGGGAACAGTAGATGGACAACACAAAATGAACTCAAAGGTACTTGTCTTAGTTAGGCTGTCACTGTTGTGAAGAGACACCATGACCAAGGCAACTCTTAAAAGGACAACATTTAACTGGGGCTGGCTTACAGGTTCAGAAATTCAGTCCATTAGCACCAAGGAGAGAATATGGAAGCATCCAGGCAGGCATGGTGCAGGAGGAGCTGAGAATTCTACATCTTCATCTGAAGGCTACTAGCAGAATACTAGCTTCCAGGGAGATATAATGAGGGTCTTAAGCTCATGCCCACAGTGACACATGTACTCCAACTAGGCCATACCTCCTAATAGTGCCACTCCCTGGGCCAAGCATATAGAAACCATCACATTCCACTCCTTGGCCCCCATAGGTTTGTTTAAACACATGAGTCTATGGGGGCCATATCTAGCCATAGCATAACAAAAAAGGACATCTAGTCTAACTTCCAAAGTCCTCATAGTCTGTATCATTTTCAATATTGTTAAAAGTTCAAGTTCAAAGTCTCTTCTGAGATCTACCCAATCACTTAACTGTAACCCTCTAATCAAGACAGGAAACAGCTGGACAAACTCCAAACTCTGCATCTCCATGGCTGATGTCAAAGTGGTCTTCAAATCTCCAACTCCTTTTTCATCTATGTTGACTGCAACAAACTACTTTCTCCTGGGCTGGTTCTACTTCCTGTTCTCAACATTCCTAAGTAGATAGCCCATGGTTCTGTCATCTCAAAAATATTAGGATCTCCAAGGCAAGTTCAATGTTACAGCTTCTTGTTTCAATGTCTGGGATTCATACGTGATCTTCTGGGTTCCTCCAAAGGGCTGGTGTCACTTCTCCAGCTCTGCCCTCTGTAGCTCAGGTTTATCCACTCCATTGCCACTGCTGTTCTTGGTGGCCATCCCATGGTACTGTCATCTCCAATATGAAGGGGTCTTCTGCTGCAATTAGGCTTCATCAACAGCCTCTCTAGGCTCTCTTCATGATGCCAAACCTCAACTCCTTTGCATGACCCCTTCAGTCCTGGGCTGTCAACTGCAGCTGAGGCTGCACCTTCACCAATGGCCTCTCGTGGCCTCTCAGAGTGCTAAGCTTCAGTTGCTGTCCATGGCCCCTTCATGCCTTCAAAACCAGTATTCTCTGGGCGACTCTTACACATTATCAAGTACAGCTGCTTCATGAGGTACAACCTTGGCTACCTCTGGAACACAGCTTTTTTGTGCTCTCAGAAAAAACTTTTCAGAAGATTTTACGTTAGTGATGCTGGTCTCTTTTTAACCACCACTAATTTCTAAGCTCCAGCTAAAAAGCATCAATTGTCCCAGTAGTTCCTTTTATTCTAGACTCTAAAGCCAGAGTCACATGGCCAAAGCTGCTGAGTTTTCCTGCTTGCATGGCCCCCTTACAGTATCTCCAGCATTTTGCTTTCCAACTCTTTCACTGCCTAAGCTTGGTTGTCCTGGAACTTGCTATGTAGACTGACATTGAACTCAGAGATCTGCATGCCTATCTCCTGAGCACTGGAGTTAAAGGTGTGGTCCATCAAGGGTAGATTTAAATTTTTCTTCACCTAGAACTTGCTCTGTTCTAGGCTGGTCTTGAACTCAGAGATCTGTTTGTCTTTCCCTCCTGAGATTAAAGGCTTGTACTACCATGCCTGGACCTAAAATTAGCTGGGTGGAATCTTGTCCCAAGGTCATTACTCTCTTAATTCAATTTAATATGTTGAACACAAGATTTAGCTTCATCTCACTTCCTGGTACTCCTTTAATACTCGAGCCATATATTTTTTATTTTTCCTTTTTCAGCTTGCTATGCTCATTTAAAATGCTCTTCAGTAGACTTAACCAGAAAACAAAGTCTATGATGGGCGTTTCTGAGACTTCCTTTGTCAATGCAATTAATCTGAATCTCTTCACCTTAGCCTTAGGCAGACTCTTTCAACAAGGATAAAACAGCCACATTCTTCACCAAAATACCACAAAACAGTCTGTAGGCCACATATTGAAATTCTCCACTGAAATCTCTTGGGCCAGGTCTGAACAATTCAAATCTTTCTCAGTAACAAAATCTTCCATATTCCTACTAGGAGGGTCCATTAAGCCCCATTTAAAGTATTCCATTGCTTTCCAAATCCAAAGTCCCCCAATCCACATTCTTTCAAACAAAAGTATGGTCAGGCCTATTATAACAATACCCTAATCCCTAGTACCAACTTCTGTCTCAAGATTTTACTGCTGTGAACAGACACCATGACCAAGGCAATTCTTATAAGCCAAGCCCATTTAATTGGGGCTGGCTTACAGGTTCAGAGGTTCAGTCCATTAGCACCAAGTCAGAAACATGGCAGATCCAGGCAGGCATAGTGCAGGAGGAACTGAGAGTTCTATATCTTAATCTGAAGGATGCTAGCAGAATACTAGCTTCCAGGAGCTAGGATGAGGGTCTTGAGCCCATCCCCACAGTGACACACTTCCTTCAGCAAGGTCACACCTCCTAATAGTGCCTCTCCTTGGGCCAAGCATATACAAACCATCACAGTACTTTTATAGGGTTTTTTGGTCTCATATTGTTTTGTTTGGGGCATTTTTTAATTTTACTGGTCCTTTGCTTGTATGTTTTCTGATTTTGTGTTTTTATGTGTGTGTGCATGTGTGTGTGCATGTGTGTGTGCATGTGTGTGTGCATGTGTGTGTGTTTGTGTGTTTTCATGGTTCTTGTGCGTTTTCTTCCTTTTAAAAAAATTAAATGGGAGGAATTGGGGGAAGGGAAGTCATGACCATAATAAATTGTATGAAAAATTAAAATAAATATATGTATTTATTTATTATTTATAAAATATACTTGAATAATCTGTCTCTCTTTTTACCCTTCAGTAGAACTGGGGACTGATTCTGCTTGCGTGGTCATAAATGCATATATAAGGTTCAGAATATGGTGGTCATACACACACAAACACACACACACACACACACACACCTTGAAACTATCAATCAAGGCTATAGCCATAACAACAACCTTTATCTCCAAGGTTTCTTCCTTTCCCTTTAAGATATTGTGATCATTAATGTTAATTGTCAATCCAACACTATCTAGAATAACATAACAGGCAACCCTCCATACACATCTGCAAGAGATCTTCTAGCCTCTGTGAGGTATTTTGTTAACTGAGGAGGGAAGCACCACACTAAAAGTGGGTGATACCATTTCCTTAGCTCAGTCCTGAAGAGAGCTAGTTGAGCATAATCACTTGTCTCTCTACTTCCTGATTACCAACTTTTTTTCTGTAATCAACAGAAAAAAAAAACAGAGCCATTTCATTATCAGGGAGGTGAACCCAAGAGCCAGTTCTCCTACCAAAGCTGTGGAAAACCAAGAAGCCCTGAAGACCTGTGCACTGGTCAGTCAGCTTTTGAGTTATGTTCAAAACAAAGGCCAATAATCTCCTTGCCAATGATATAGTGGCCACAGGCATAGTTAAATGGCAGCATTTTCCTTGCCTGTAGAAAAGCTGGTGGTAGGTACCAATGAAGACGTTGTCAATAACTGTGGGTTCCATATATTAAATAAATTGGTCCATTGCCTGGGGTACATGCTCACCAATGCCTGTCTCACTAAAAAAGGAAGGAATCATCTCTGCCCAGTGGTCTTGTTACTTGACATCTGTCTATCATGCTGGATGCTGTGTTCCAGGCAGGAGATGCACTGATGCATGGTAGCAATATGGTACCCATGAGTTAGAAGGGGAGGATGACAGAACCAGATACCTGGTCCCAGGTCCCAGTGACCATTCCTGACAACTAAGAGGCAAGGTAAATAATGCAATGTTGTTGACCTTTTCATTTTTAATAGCATCTTTTCTAAAGTATATAATTCATCTGATGACATGGCACCTAGTTTCTTCATTTCTGTTTTGCACAACTGACAATACAAGAGAGTCAAGCGTGGTAGGTATCTCATCACTTGTTAAGTCAGACAAATTTGAGTGAATGCAAGTTTCTCTGTTTGCAGATTAGCCTCACATGGTCTCAGTCTTAATTTTCTCTTCAGAATTAAGTTACATATAGGCAACAACCTCATAAGACTTAAGACTTGCAAAAAATGTATGTAAGGTTAGATTTGAGTGTGTGTGTGTGTACATCTCTTTGTGCATATACAGCACTTAGCTTAGTCACTTAAACTTGCAGCATGTTTATGTCTACTTTATGTTTCTTAAGAATATGCAGGAATGTATCAGGAATTTGGCTTGGTATGTAAAACTTAGATGAGATTGTCTGGTCTAGGGAAAAAGCTAGTCTGTCACTGGATGGTACACCTTCTCCAGACATACTAACCCAGAGAGTCATGGCTACATGAGAATATGGGTGCTTCTTTTCGTCAGGCACAGCGACTGCTGTTTGTGCAGGAGGGAACATGAGCAGAACACACTGGGTGACACGGTGCTCTGGCTGTGTTCAGCCATATATATCATACATATGATGGCTGCCTTCATCCATATGCTTTTGATGACAGATTGCTGTGGTCACCATCATTTCACAGAGCTTTAAAAGGCAGGAGGTGAATGTGTTCACTTTCTTGACAGAGTGCAAATTGGGATTAGGCTCAAATTTTTGACACTGTTTCTCTGAAACTATACCTGTTTCTGGAAATATGCCAATTGCCCCAGAAATGCATTTGAACTTCTTGAACTTTTACAGTACTGGAAATTAGACTTACAGCCTCACACATATTTGACTACTGATGCTCACAATATTAATAGTACATTTTAGGAAGGAACTTGTAGATTAAACAGGAAGGGTAAGGGGCTGCCTCATTTACTGATACAGCACTCCTCTCCTCTATCTCACTTATTGCTGACAGTCTGCTCAACTGCCTTTAAACCTCTTTGCTAACAGAATACGGTTTTGTTTCAGCTGTAGCTTGCACAGTTTCAAGGGATAAATCATGAATTAATTAAGTCAACCACAGAAGTTCCTGTTTTGGTTTGCCAAGCTTAGCTTAGAGGTCTGTCTGATGTAACATAAGGGCACCCCTGGGAGAGTTGAGGAAAAACTCTTTATCGATCTTCAGCAGAAAACAAATCTAAACCAGGTTCTCACATCACTGAACTAGCCTCATCCTGGAGGCACCTACTCCAGACTTCCTGTTAAGCCAGATTAGAAGTGGTTATTCTATATGCCTTTATAACCTTGGTTCAGTGTGGATGTAGTTTGGTGTCATAATCATGGTCTGAGAAGACAATTTAATGCAAAGTCTAGTTGATCACATCTGGTTAGAAATTTCTCTCAGGTTCTGTTCACTATAATCTCTGTACTGGACTGTACATTTTAGTCTACGGCAAAAGATTCCAGCTTTATGGATAGATATTTTCTGCCTCTGAGTCAACCTGGCACAAAAGAAGATTGTTCAGAACTGGCTGCCTTGAGCCGGTATGTCTTTGAAAAACAGGCTTGTTCACAAGTGTATTGTGGCAGCAGAGACATCCTTTAGTGAAATAATTTTCAATGACATACGTAATTGCTGTTTGAATAGAGACAAGGCCATGCTTGCCGTCAGAGCCTGAATAACTAGCTCTCTAAAAGCATACCAATCAACATGAAAAACCACAATATTTTCCTGATTATTCTGTTTCTTTAGCCTTTATATTGGCTTGTTTTTATACAGTGTTTCCTTGCCAGTTTGCTCTTCAATAACTCACTGAAATCTGTTACATGCTTGACACACAAAATCTGTTTTGCTTGCCCTAATGGCTAATTAACTGAAGTGGGAAAAAGAAATCTCAAATACAAGTAATTAACAACATAAGTTAGAAGGTACCACCCACATGTGGAGTCACTCTTTAGTGAAAAAAAGTCATAGCATTATGTGAAATCATAAAGGAGTCTGAAATTCATCTTCCAGGAGAAGAGGAAGTGGGTTCCAGTAGGTTTCAGTGACTTCTATCTAACTTTTATAAAGACCTTTCGGTGTTTTTGTAGCTCTGACATGCTTTAGAAGTAAGAATGGGCAGAGGAATTTCTGAAGAGTTTGCTCTGATAGAATATTTAATGTTTTAGAAAGCATTATTATAACCTGGTGATATTCTGTAAAATACATGCATGATATCACTAAATTACATTTTTAAACTTGTACTGGAGCCAATTCCCATCTAAAAAGGAGTGTCTTAGTTTTGTTTGGATTATAAAGTGATAAAATGTTCCATGACATAAAAATCAAAGTATATGTTTAATGCTCAAATGTGTAATGTGAATGCCCCCATTAGCTCACCTTCCCACATGGATTCACTGTGAACGACTTAATGCACAGATTTCCAACTTCTTACGCACATCTGATACATGTAATATTTTATCACATAGTGTTCTATAAATTGCATTGCCATTTAGAATGTATCTCATGATCTTCTCTCTGAATCTCAGCTGATCTTCAACCATCCCTCAGTATCTGGAGGGATTTCAGGACCCACAGTTACAATAGTCCCTAGATGTCCTGGTGCATTTATCAAATGATGTATTATTTACATGCAGCCTCTGTACTTCCTGCTGAAGGACTTAAGCAGCCCTAGAGTACTTGTAGCACATAAATGAATGTCAATACTATGTCAACAGTTGTCTTACTGTATGAAAAGTAAAAGTCTGTGCATGCTTATTAGAGATATAATTTCCTCTAATATTTTGGAGTTTTTGAAAAAGTATAGATTTGTTTATTTTATGTGTATGACTATTTTTCTTTCTTGTATGTATGTGTACTATGTGCATGCCATGCCTGAGGAAGCTAGAAAATAAAACTCCAAACATCTTAACTATTTAAAATAATTCCATAGGGAACATAAAAGTACCCATATCCTTGTATACTCATCTGAGTATTCTCCTGAAGATGAGTAAAGAAATAGAATTACTTTATTAAAAGATAACATTTTAAATATAAATTTATATTAGTAAAATGTTTTAGAAAGGTTACACCAATCTATAGCCTTCCTTCTCTCTTTTTCTCACTTTTGTTTGTTGGTTTATTTGAGGCAGAATCTCCCTTTGTAGCCCTGACTACTGTGCCACTCACTTTGTAGATTGGTTGGTCTTTAACTTCTGATGAATATTTGCTTTTTTGAAAGATTAAAATAACAATGCTGATAGTATGTTCTGTAATTAATTATTACAATTTACATTGAATTTCAGGGAGGCACACATATTTGTACTGTAGCAGGTGATGTCTAGTAAAGGGGATCTGGACTCCCTTTACATTGGCCTACATCGCAGCCCCTTCTTCCAAATTGAAAAGAATTCAATATTAAAGCAATGTTTGTATATATAATACTGTATGTGGATACAGACAATTTAAATAGCACAACTGATAGTGATAAAATTTAGCCTTTCCATACCCCAAAACTGGCTATGTTTGAAGGTGCAGTTGAGGTATTGTCATTTGTTTCTAGAGGGAAATGTATAGAGCATGTACAGAGTGGTCTGTGGTTTTTCCTTCTTTTAGTAGTCCCACTATTCACAGATTGGTGTAGAGCTGTTGCTAAGCACTGCAACTTGAAGAGGTAATGGAAGTTACCAAAACATAAAAACATACCGCCTTAACTTTCCTGCTTTAATGTCAGCCAAACCACATTCAAAATTTGGATGACTGGATTCTCTTTTCCTACCTGATTAAGGTTTTTGTGTTGACATTTGAGACTCAAATGTGTTCTGCTCTCTGAGTTTACGATTTCACGAGGTCTGGTGAGATGGTGCAGAGGGTCAGAATGCTCTTGCTGGGCTAGCCTGACAATTTGAACATGACCCCTGGATCCCAAGGTGGAATAAGAGAGCAGACTTCCAAACACTGTTCTCAGACCTCCACACCTCTGCTAGGATGTGCAAACACCTACATATCAAACATATATGCTGTCATGCACATGTGCACATGTATCCATGCACACACACAAAAATAATAATGCTAAATAACATGAAATTTAGACTTTATTGAGACTCACAACCAAATTAATACAAAAATGCAGTATAAGTCAAATAAAGTTTTCTTTTTCTGCAACATTCATATGTCAAAAATGCAAATGATTTTGGAAACACATGATTAGATATCACTTCCAAATCTAACTATGTCTGTCCCTGCTTAGCTTCCAAGATCAGAGAGAACACACCGGGAGACCTCCATGGTAACATGGCTGTAGACCAAATTACTAGACAGAATACAATAGTTCAGCAAGTTTGTTATACACAAAGTAGACATGAAAAAAAATCACTTATATTACCACATCGAAGTAAGCAGAGAAAAATAAACAGATTCCATTGAAAGAGTAACAAGAACCCAAAGGTAACCTGGATATGAAAATGTGCAAATTGTCCACAGAGAATATTAAAATGCATTACCCAAAGGACTTATATTAAAAAACACCTAAACATAGAGTGACATACTGTGCTAACAAATGGAAGGAACTGATCCTGCAATGAATAGTATTTCTAGGAAAATATCCACAAACCTTATAAACTCAACACAATTCCAGTGGTTTTTCACAGAGCATGACAAACTGATTCTGCAATTCATATGCAGGAGGTCAAGAGGTTTTTTACGTAAAGGACTCAGAGGAGGAAAATGGTTTTAAAGCATGCAAAGGAGGGAAAGCTTGCCCATGAGATTTGAAGGTTCACTATGAAGTTACAGTGACAGAGATGGCACTCCCTGCCTGGCCCAGATGTGACCAGAAAGCTCATTGGAAAAAAGTGGTACAAAGAGCATTTATGAAATCCTCATATTCTTATGAACATCAGGCTCCTGATAGTGATTCCACCTCAAGTCAGCAGAGGAAGATAGTGGTCCTTTCTATTCCTGCTACTACAGTGGAAGTACACTAGATAAATTCAAAGAAATTTCAGGTTAAAGAATTAAACATGAAGGATAAATGTAAAACTTTCAGAAGAGAATGCAATTGAACATCTTTGCAATCTCCTAATAGGGAAGAGCTTCCTAAGCATGAAGACTCCAGGCCATTAGAAAGATGAATCACAGAAAACAGAGAAATAGTCTGAGTTTAAAAAGTATTTAACAGGTTTAAATACAGTTAAGAGACTGGAAAAGGTACTCAGTAAATATAACTCACCAAAGAACTAACATTAAGTATATATGAAATGCACATATGAATCAATAGGAAAAAAGGAAAAGATACAATATAAAAATATAAAAACATACATTTTAATAGTCAACCACAGCAGAAGTACAAACAAATGTATAAAACCCAGCCCAACTTCAAGTTAGGAGAGTAAAAACGAAGTGGTGTTGAAATGCTACATATCTAACATTAGCCAAAAGGGATGTTTGGCAGATCCTGGGAGTCCTTGGGACTTCAGTGCCTCTACAGACTTTGGAGCTAAGAGGTAAGAAAACCTAGCATTTAATTTGAGAACGAGCCCTCCTGCCTTCTATCTGTGATATTAAACTGACACTAGTTCAAATGCCACAGCTCAGCATTCTCATCTGTGAAATGTGAATGATGCCAATAGACACAATACACATAGAGATGCTGAACCCAGATGTACACTGTTGTAGAGCACA
>NW_021604660.1:4662581-4701107 GCF_004785775.1 Grammomys surdaster | reverse complement strand
ATCCATACACATAGAGATGCTGAACCCAGATGTACGCTGTTGTAGAGTACATCCCAAGGCTTCTGTAAACCCAGTGGAAGACTTTAAGAGATGTCTTTGCACAGAGAAGCACTCTGCAGATGGTGACACTTGATAATACCACACACAATTAAACTTGCTGATTCTCTTTGAAGTCCCAGTTCTTAAAAACGCTTGTACTTTTGCTCAAAGGATATGAAATCATGATGGCAATATTGATATTGATTATTTTAACAAAGTTAAAACTATCTAAATGTCCTTCATCAAGAAAAGAGATGAATTGTGGAAAATTCAGTCAATGTTAATTTTATATTAAAAGCAATGTGGAGACCGATATAGATGGTACTATTCCCGTTATTTAAAATGTCCAAAAAAGTATATATGCTATAGACATATAGTATGTTATAGACGTACAAACGTAGAAAACATACGAGAAGAGGCATGAGCGATCCTATACTGTCTTCAAGATAGTGGTTACATGTGGATAAGAAAAGGTCATTGGGAACTAGGAGAATCAGTGATCCAGGCTGAAAGAAATGCAAGCACAGTTTGGAAGCCGCTACCCTACTGTTCTTGCAGAGGTGTATGAGCAGGGCAGCAGAGGCACGAGTAGGCTTCCTCCAAGACCTTACTGTTTATGTAGGTCATTGCTACTCACACACCATTGGCTAGAACCAGTCCTTTGGCCCCACCCATAGGAAGGGTGTTCATTTGCTGCCTCACTAGCAATGCCTCCCACATCTGACCTGTGGTCTAAAAAGAATAGGAGCACACTCGACTTCAAAATGAATATGCTTTCCATCATTTCATCTGCTCTTACCCTGGGACTCCTTAATAATTCAGTCTTTCTGGGTTGCTCCATCTCTAGTCTTCAAGAGACCTGCCAAGAAATGCCAAGTCTTATTTGGGATGAGAGCATGAACTACTAGGATCTTATCCACCAGTAATTCACAACATCTGGAGTGGTTGTACATCTTTTGAAGATTTCATACAAGTGTCTTGAGTAATTTTGATTTTTAAAATTAAAATTTAAATAGTAATCATTATAGTTATTGTTTTAAAATAACTTAGGGCATACCCCTCAGTGGCAGGATGAAGCACTTTGATTACAGAGTGTTTGCATGAGGTGCATGCTGGCTGGTAGACCTTCCAAGAGCTGGGGAGGCTTTGAAAGGCTCATTCATCAAAGCCAGCAGTTTTGGCAAACTCTGAGCTACAGCTTTAATTAGCATCATGTTGCTTTCTTCACTTTAGAATTTTACATAGGTTCAAACAGCCCGGGAAATATTTTTCTAAAATCCACCTGCTCAGTCAGCATCACATACCCTTTAGTTTTTCCATAAATAGCTGGGGATGAAAAATGGTCAATCTGCATGTTTCCATACTCCCAGCTTGGGAGTGCCACAGCCAAGCATATGGAAGGATAGAGTTTGGGGGCTTTGTGACTTTTCTTGAGCCAGAAAAGTGAGGACCAGAGGCTGTTTTTGTAATATTTGCTCTGATCTGCACCTGGCCCTCTGGTTTGGTGCTTGCAATTAAGTCAGAGCTTTGGCTCTATTGTCCTGAATAATCTTTAACATTTTTTCGAGTGTCTGTAAACAACAGCATTGACCAGCATTCCCATATATCACTTGTAGAACTGCCTATATCATTCAGTCAGGCACCTGCAACGACTTGTCTTTTAGTTACATATAGGTTTTAAATAATTTGATTCTACTGTTAAGTCTGTAAACATAGAATTAAATAGAACAAAACCTATCCTAAGAATGTAGACTACATATGTAGTTGATAACAGGTTTCCCCTTTTCTTTGTGTATTCATCACTTCCATTCAAATAGTATATGAGATTTGGGAGCTCCTCTCTAATTCTGGAAGTGAGAGGCAGAAACATGTAGATGGGGGTGTGCCAATTGGGGTGGTTTTTGCTGTTTTCCACGATGGGAAATAGCTTAGTGTTTAGAGAGGTTGGGTGGTTTCTCTTGTCTCCTCATTGCTTCCAGAAATAGATGTCTCACTATAGACATACTCTACATTTCATAAAGTTTGCATCTTGTGAACTAGCTAGGCACTCTTAACAAAAGGAATAACATGGAAAAGGAATAACATGCCTTCCTGTTCTGTGCTCCCTCTGGAGCAGAGAATAGCATAAATGTGTTTACTTTGAGTATGATGGACAGGGCTGCACTTCTCACATGCCTATAAATGGAAGCTGTCCACAGAGTGCCTCTGACTGGGCCTCAGTTGTCAAGAAAAGTCTCACACAGTGGCCTGACTGGTCATAATGGCTTTGAAACATTTTGACCTGATGTGCATCTACTCCAATGGGCAATATTTTGCTCCCAAGTGCTGAGGATGTCTTGTCATAACGTATACCAAGGACCTTTCCTTCTGCCTCATACTGCTTTTTTCCTTTTTGTCGACTGATGTTGATCCTTAACTCTTTGGATACCGAACTATCTTTTCAATAGTTCCACCTGCAACTCTTTACTTGCTATTCAACCACATATCCCAAGCACAGCTGTGATTTCTGCACATTCAGGAGTGGAGGCTAAGGCAGGTTAAGGTGTATAACACTGGTAGGGTTGTGGAATTATAGATTCTAAAGAATTTGAGAATGCTTAGTGGTGCTGTTTTGCAAGGTGGTAGAACACATTAGGGGGCACAGTTGTATCTTGAGGAGTGAGACCACTTGGTGTGCATCTTTGAAGGTTATAGCTGGTCCTTGATCCATTTCTTTTTCATGGCTTAACATCATCATGAAAAGAACCTGCTCTGTCATAGGCTCCTGCTGTCATGACCGATACTGCCCTACCCACTTATGAGTGTAAGGATGGAGGCCTAGGGACAAAAAACTCTGAAACTAAGAGATAAAAGATATAGTTTCTTTCCTAAGTTCTTTGTGTTAGGTATTCTGTCAAGGTGACAAGAAAGCTGACTGACAGCAGGCTGAAGCACGAGTAGAGCATGCTCACAAAGGATTCAGCAGAGCTGAGCTGCAGGGAATTGAACTCAAAACAAAACAAAACAAAACAAAATGGTTGTCTATGGAGATAAATAACTGAGCATTAGCAACAAAGGGGAATTTTGGGGAGCTATCAGAAGGCTCGACCTTCCCTCCCTAAAGGGTTCTACAGGGTGTGACTCTAGTTCCAAAGGTTCTCAAAGAGCAACAAAGGTTCTCCCCAGGCATGAGTCAGTTTATTCTGTGTGGCAGGAGGTAAGAAAGTCTCCCGGATACCATACTTTCCCTTTACTGCTAAACTCTGAGAGATAAGTCATAGACATCAAGAAGTGGAGAAGGAGAAAGTGGTACACAACAGAAGGAAGCAGCCAGCTTGGGCTCTTCTCTCAAACAGAAGTGTGCATGAGTCATCACCTGGAGGTGTTGGATACTGGGTGCGGGGTGCTAGGTGCTAGGTGCTGGGTGATGCTTTCTTGGAATCGATTGTTTTTTTCATAGCAACTTTTATTCTCAAGGAAAAAGATTGCAGAGCTTTCTTAGGATTTTATAGAAGGTGTTTTTGGCACACATGTTATTTGCATAAAGGAGCTGACAATAGCCCTGGGGGGTGATGTTGAGAAAAAGTCACTGAGTGAGGCCATGAGAACAGTAGTGGTACATATGTGGAGCCTGTGGAGCTAAGCCACCTGGTTCGTGGGCTAGACTTAGTAGCTCTTTGATCTTGGGTATGTTATTTAAAATCTCTGAGTTTCTTCTCTTGTCTGAAAAATGGGAATAATAATAGAACCCACCCCATGAGACCATTGTAAGAATTAAATTGGCTAGCCTACAACAAAGGCACAGAACAGCATAAGACACATAATTGATGGTCTTATAAACATTGCTATGGGCCAGGCTCTTTTGCTGAGTATTATGTGAGCATGTAGAGGAGACCGAGGATGGCTGATTCAGAGTTGAGAGTAAGCTAAAAAGCAGGTTAGACTGGTCTGTGCCTGGAAGCTTAGAAAATGCAAGCATCCTGTCTCTTGTCAGCTCTGCAGATTTCTTTTTTTTTCTAGAGAGTGTGTGGTGCATGCTCTTCTGGCTGGTTGTATACACACTGGCATCATTCTTACACAGGCATTGAAAAATGCTATTTTATTTTATATAGAGGAAAAAAAAAACCAATCAGTTTCCAGTAGTGTTGAAGGTGGATTTTATAATATTACCAGCAGGAGGCGCTGTTCCTGTGCAAATCATGTAGAACAGGAAAATGCATTGTGCCCCAAACTATTTAGGATTTGATAAAGATTTCACGTCTATTGTTGATACTTGTGAATTCCAGTGTTGGCTAATAAAAATTATTTTTCAGTTCCCTGCCCACAACTTCAATCTGTATGATTGCAACAGGAGAGGAGTGGAAAGCCATCTCCTAGAAAATGAGATATCTGTTGATCAAAGTCTGTGCAGTGGCTTCTAAGTATTCAAAACAGAATTTAAAACATGACATTTATAGAGAATTTCACACTTACTTTCTATATTAATGACATGTACTTTGGTTTTTGTTATGATTTATACATAGCATTTAAAATCAATCACTTTTACATCACATACAATTGAGTTAAATAATAATCATGTAAAAACAAGGTCAAGATTGTGTTGTTATTTTACCTATGTGACATTTTTTTTGAGTCCCAAAAAAGTAACTGAGGTTAATGAATTATTCATCCATTGTACCATACTGGTCTTTGTAAAATGAAACAGTTTGAGTAGATTTGGTTAGTTCTCTTTTTCCAAAACTGATGCTTTCCTAGAAACCTCTGAAGGAGATTTTGCCTATTTGTATCTCAAAAATAGGTCTTTAGTCAACTTTTAGTAGTCACAAATAAACCACCCTCTTAATCCATTTCATGCTTTCATAACAGAATACCTGGTCATTTCATAACAGAATACCTGGTCATTTACAATAAATAAGATTTTTTGGCTCACATTTCTGGAAGCTAAGAAGTCTACTATCAAAATCTAAATTAGCATCAGTCTTCTGGCTACATTGCCCAGTGACAGAAGTCAAAATGGAGAACAACCCACGGGCAAACCCATGTTTTCATAATGCTACCTAATCTACCCATGAAGGTGGATGCTCTTGATCATCTCTGAACGAGCTTACTTGTTAATACTACTGTAGCCACTAAGCTTCAACGTCAGATTCAGGGAGAACAATATTCAGAGCATAGCAGCCACCCTGCAAATTTCACTTTCTTGGCAGCTGCTTTTACACTTTGCCACACAGAGGGCAGAGTGACATTTACATTTCCTTCAGTGAGAGAAGCGTTTACAGTCTAGTTGTGCTGAGCATTCTGTGCTTCCGCATTAGTTTCATAAGACACAACAGACAACTGCACAAAAGGAAGAAGAATACATTTTTCTTATCCTTTAATATTTTTATTCATTTCTTGAGATGAGAATGTGTATGTGTGTGTGTATGTGTGTGTATATGTATGTATCTGTGTGTATGTATGTATGTATGTATGTATGTATTTATATTTAAAAAGAGCCACACCTTGTATCCCTGGATGGTCTGGAACTCACTATGTATACCAGGCTTACTTTGGACTCACAAACACCCACCTGCCTCAGCCTTCCTAGTGTTAGGTTTTAAGGCTATGTCACTATGCCCAGTATGTTTTTAAATATCAGTTCCAGGAAATGTGGTATGTGAAACTCCAAGCCTTGTGCACATCATTTATCAAAACATTCACACAGAAAAGTTACCCTTTATGGTGGGCAGTAGACTGCAAACAATGTACTTTTTCTAGAAGCAACAACTACTGATTTTGTGATGGTATTTAACATTGTATACACATTAGTCAGTTTTTCATCACTGTGGCAAAATGCTTGCTATAAACAACTTAAAAGAATGAAATATTTGTTTTGGTTCATAATCTCAGAAATTCAGTCCTCATGCCCCATGGCTCTGTTGTTCTGGGACATGAGGAAGAACACCATCACAGAGAGAAGAACAGAGCTTTGCATCTCATGGGTCTGGAAGCAGAGAGACAGAGATGAAGAATCTCGGCAAGATATGCTCATCAAAGGCATGCTCACAGTGACCCTTCCCTCCAACTAGGCCCTATCTCTACTTTCTACCCTGTCTCAGTAATATGGTCAACTTATGAGATCACAAATCCATTAACCATTGCTTCCTTTAGAGCCATCATGATCTGACCACTTTCCAGGAACATCATCATCTAGAGACCAAGTCCATGAGCCTTTTGTAGGGCAGAGAGTTGACCCAAATCATACAATTATTTACCAGTTATAAACTATGCTTACCCAACTTAAGGTAATAGTTTCCTCTTTAGGTATGGGCATTGTGCCATCTGAAATGAGGTTATTGATGAGTCAGCTACTGATGGGTCTACTGCAAACTTGAGGGAGAGTTAATCACTCACTCACTACACATTGTCAGTTTGAGTACAATCTATGCCGAGTGGATGGCAAGTAATTTGATCTACAATGCTGAGTGAGAACTAATCCATTTCAGGTAGGCATCAGTTAGACTTTAGAGGTCAGAGATACTAGAAGAAACCTGTCGATCGGGGAGTAAAAGTACATTATTTTTCTGTTATTGTGGTGATAAAGCACCATGACCAAACCAAATAGGAGAGGAAATTATTTATTATTATTATTATTATTATTATTATTATGCTTCCAACTGACAGAAATCAGGGCAGAAACTCAAGCAGGGCAGGAAGCTGGAAGCAGGAGCTGACGCAGAAGCCATAGAGGGGTGCTGCTTAATGGATTGCTCTTTATAGCTTGCTCAGCCTGCTTTTTTGTAGAACCCTGGACCACCAGCCCCAGGATAGCCCCACTCACACAGGCTAGGCTCTCCCACATCAATCACTAATTAAGAAAATGCTCTAAAGGCCTGCCTATAGCCTGATGTTATAGAGACATTTTCTTAGTTTAGATTTCCTTCCTCAGATGACTCTAGCTTGTGGCAAGTTGGCACCAAACTAAGCCAGGACTCAGTGAAAGGTTTAGAGAATAAGGACTCTGTTTACTCAGAAAGATAAGTAGGGTGGTGGTTTCAACTTAACTGGATATGGAATCAATTCAGAGATGAGTTGCTGGGCACATGAGAGATTCTTGATCAGGTTAATTAAAATGGGGAACACCACACTAGAGGTGGGTGGCTGTCACTTTTACTACTGCCACTTTTCTTTGCTGATATCAAAACTCAGCTTCTTTGGGGTTCTAACGTCGGCCAAAGACCAGTAGCTCTCATCTTTTTAACACCAAGTCAGGGTGGTTGAGCCATCCAGCCTCTCGGAGTGAACAGCTACCAGTTCTCAGAGTATTCAGTGTGAGGACAGTTGTTGCCTGGATACTCAGTATTGTGTAAATATGTCTAATAAACCCATTTATAATATTTATTTTACCAATTCTGTTTCATGAGGGCAGTGGTTCTCAACCTATGTGTCACCACCCCCTTGGTAATCGCATGTCAGATATTTATATTACTATTTATGACAATAGCAAAATTATAGTTATGAAGTAGCAATGAAATAATTTTGTGATTGAGAGTCACCACAACATGAGAAACTGTATTAAAGGGTCATAGCGTTAGGAAGATTGAGAGCCACTGCTCTAGAGAACCCTAATACAGGAGCTAACTAGTCACTTGTATTACTTATGTTTCATCTAACATTTACTCAATTCTCATGATCATTTGCTGGCTCTTTTGAATAGATAAAATGCGATGGCAACTCATGGTACTAGACCACATAAATACTACCATTGCCATACAACTTGCCTTGGGACATTTTTATTAAATAGAACCAAGTTATCATGATTTGGCATGATTTTCCCTCTTATAGCTAGGTTTTATTTATTTGTTTTTATTATAAAGGGTTATATAAGGATATTTTCATGCAAGTATAAAATGTACTTTGACCATTTTTTCCCATACTGACTAGTTTTATGTCAACTTGACACAAGCTAGAGTCATTTGAGTAAAAGGACTCTCAACTGAGAAAATCCTTTCACAAGATTGGCTTGTAGGCAAATCTGTATGGCATTTTCTTAATTAGTTATTGATATGGGAGGGCGCAGCTTATTGTGGGTGATGTCACTTCTGGGCTGGTGGTTCTGAGTGTTACCCAGATGGATTGTGTGAGTGGGCTGAGCAATCCACATGGAGCACGCTAGTAAGCAGTGGTCCTCCATGGCCTTTGCAGTTTCTACCTCCAGGTTCCTGCCCTGAGTTCTGGCCTGACTTCCTTGGATGAGGGACTATAAACTATCAGATGAAGAAAACCCTTTCCTCTCCAAATTGCTTATAGTCACAGCATTTTATCTCATCAATAGAAACCCTAAATATGTACCCCCAGTACCCTACTCTCTGTCACCATTTATTTTTCCTCCAGTAAGTTCTTTGTTTCTCTAGATAATTTCATTTCTACTTTCACATGCACTCACACTTTCTGGGTTCATAGCTCACTCTTTGCTCCCTGCCCTCAGAGGTGTATGGAACTCTTATTCTTGCTCCCAGCTATGTGGAAGTACTTTCTCTGCTGTCCACAGTGCTAAGGGACAGCAAAAAGTAAGCTAGTGTCCAGTGGTTACCTCAATTAAGCCTGCTTTCTGTTTCAAAGTCTTTTGCCAGGCAGCACTGCCATTAATGTGTCTAGCCTTTAGTGGGTTGTTTACCTGTTCCTGCAGAGATAGTGCATGATGGGGCAAGCACTTCCTTACAATTTCCACAGACATTGCTAGGCCTCTTGTTGTGGTAGGATGCCATGTGTTCATAGCTGCCAGGTAACCCATAGGGATCTCACTTGGTTTCTTAAGTTCACTTACAGCCATTGTCTCCTATAGGAATAGAGATTGCTATGTACCACCTGACCATTTTCTCTCACTGAGCCATATGGAAGAGGTTTATAATCGTCCATCTTACCCAGATTATTGACAGCCATTTTGTTTTTATGGAGGTATAAAACCATATCGATATTTGCTATATTTTTCACTTTAGATATGATTTGCAACAAATTATATGAGGTATTCAGTGCATTGTCACAAAACAGGACTTGTGTTAGGTTATAATAAATGTTCTGACCACATTCAAGGTATAGGCTAGGCTGGACTCTGAAATTTGGTAGATAAGTATATATATTAAATGCCTTTCAAGTCAGATACTTGGTCTATGATGACCTTTTGAGGCTGTAACCTCATTGTAAGTCAAAGAGTGCAGCACACGGTTGATTAGAAAGACTGAGCGGGTGTTATGGTAGTGCATATTAACTGTCAGTGTGTCTGAAAAATGCATGGGAGACAAGTGATGCACACCTCTAAGGGTGCCTATGAGCTCATTTCCAGAGAGGATCACATTTGGAGGGCTCCGTCATAGTGCACAAATCCTTAGATGGGTTCATAACCTTATGAGAAGGTTGGGAACTGGTAAAAGGCATGTGGTAGAGCCTCTTGGTAGGTCACTGAGTCATTTCCCTGAGGACGATAATTGTTCCAGCCCTTTTTACTTCCTGGGTGTCAGGATATGAACCACCTGGTCCATTCTGCTGTCCCTAATATGATGGAGGGATATCTCTGAGATTGTAAGCTAGATCGACTCTCTCCTTCCCTACATTGTTCTCTCTAGCACAAAAGCAACAAATACATACCTTCATCCTTTCAAGAAGATACAGGAACGGCCAGGAAATAACTAGCAGGAACCGCAGTGTACTGGTGTACCATTCAGAGCTATGGTGTGGTTCTAGTACAGATTTTAGTAATTTATGTTACTGTAGTGAAGTGTGGCAAAGCTTACGCATTCTGCCTTCAACATATTATTGTGAATGCTTTAGAATTTCCTTCTGAACACTTTTATAATAGTCAAGGATCATCTCAGTCAACTTGGACTGATGTGACAGAAAAACACCATAGACTTTAACAACATACATTTCTTGCAGTTCTGGAAAGTGTCCATAAGGACTGAGGAAGTGAGCGTGGTTGGGTTTTCCTGAGACTTCTCATCACTTATACACATCTGACTTAACTGTGTCTATACACATGGAAGAGAGCAAGGGCAGCCAGTGCTTGTAACCACCAAGCTGCACCTCCAGCCCATTTGGTGCTTTTCTTATAAGGTTAGTAATTTTGTGGTGAGAGACCTATCCTGATGTGTTAATCTGAACTCAGTTATGGACAAGACCTCCTACTTACCAAACCTGTCATACTGGGGCTTAGGATCCTAATATATTAGTTTTGGAGGCACAATCACTTATTTTGCAATGGGAGTTCTCTGGTGTAGGACCCCGAAGGGCTGCTATGCCCTGGCTGAGACTTTCTGTGTGCTACTGTCCACTAAGTAACATTCTGCAGTTCCTGTAAGATCAAAACATCCTGACTAAGGCATGGTGCCCAGGAAGGGAATTTACACTTGACATTCTATTGCTCCCCAGTTGAGTTCCTGTTTTTTCCTGAGTTTGTGTTTTTCCTTCCCTGGCTTGGTGTATATATTGAACCTTCCCAGTAAAGGCATTGGCATTCCCTCATAATGAATGACCCGAATCTGAGTCTTCCTTTAATCCCCCAGGACTACGCCTGAGCTCGGTACCATGGCAGCACTGGAGCTGTCACTCTGGGAAATAACTTTTAATAGGATCATGTCATATAGTACTTGTCTGTACCTGATTACAAACATCTGCATGTGTGCACAATTTAGTCTGGCTTGTTTTCTCGGAATCATATAATTTGGCAATGCAGCGATAGGAAGAGCTGGATAGTCGTCCATTCTCTAATCATCCCTGGCAATTTTAGTTGTTCCTGCTTTGAAGTGAACAAAATCCATCTTTCGTGATCCCTTCAAACTGGAGGAAGGCTTCTTCAGCTGCTTCAGCTCTTCTAACAAAAGCCATTCAGGAACAATGTAAAAACACATGAACTGTACATGCAAAGAACTTCAAACATGGTCTAATTGCACATAACTCAGTCTTTGCACCCCAAGTCCTGAGCCACAGTGAAGGATCAAGATGACCACAACAGAGGACTGTGAGACTTTGAAAACTGTCCCTGTGAAGTGAGGAAGGAACGGAGACACATGCATGATTGGTTGTTGCTCAGATTCTCCCAACAATGAACTTTGCCTATTCATTTAGATTCCAATGTTCTTATCTCTCAAGCTAGAGGAATCTTTAGTATGTTACATATTACAGCACCTAGAAAAACAGAGAAACCTTATTTTAATTTTTTCTTATTCATTACCCATTACTTAGGTGTTCTTGGATTTATGACTTTGAGTCTCTGACTGTGTGACATATTTTTTTTTTTTATAACTCCTGAAGGTACCATGTTGGCATTTACTGACTGTATTTACTAGTTTGCTTTCTAATGCTGTGATTACATGATCCCAAGGATACCAGGAAATGACACTGACCAAAGTCAGCTTGTAGTGGAAAAGGTTAATTTGGCTCACATGTACTCATCACTGAGGAAAGTAAGGGCAGGACCTCAAGGAGGAGCAGTGGTAGTGACCATAGAAGGAAGCTTGTTAGAAAGTTCTGTCTCTGTCTCTATTTCTCTTTGTCTCTGTCCTTTCCCAATGAAGTAAACCCAGGATTATCTTCCCATCAATCACAATGGGCTGGGTAGGTCTGGGTTCTTGAGAGAAGAGGTATTTGAAAGCCACGAAACAAATGACTCGAAATCAAATCTGTTCTGCTTGAGATAGCTTTCCAGTCTGCTGTCTGTCTCTGTCTGTCTCTGTCTCTCTGTCTCTCTCTCTGTCTCTCTCTGTCTCTCTCTCTCTCTCTCTCTCTCTCTCTCTCTCTCTCTCCCTCTCTCTCTCTCTCTCTCTCCTGCTTGACACAACGTTTCATACTGCTCTTTGTGTTTTGTGTTCTGTTCTGCTACAGACAGCTTTCTCTTGCTATTCTAAAAACTCTCTGGATAGCTCATCTCTTGAAGATCAAAAATCCCAGTCTTTTATTTTACGTATCAATTCAGTCTTTGTCCTAGGTTCCCTTTTGATTATCCCATGAATCAGCATCCCAAGACCCCAGCCCCTTTATTCTTAGGAGGAGACAAAAATACAACCACAGACAATAAAATAGCTGGGTGGGACCCTGCCCTGAAATTACCATTCTGACCATATCTGGACCTAAATTAGCTCTGTCCTAGGCTGCCTTTGTAAGCATAAACAAAACAACTTAGCAGGGTAGGATCTTGCCTTGCAATCACCACTCCCCTAAACCTCTTTATTGCCTTCCTTAGCATCTTTCTGACAAGCTGGTTCACAGCACTGCTGCTTCTGTTCCTTTAGACTGTTCAGTTCCCTGTAAAATCCATATTGCACCGTATATTTTGCATAGTTGAAAATTATACATTTTTGAATTCATGTTTTCAGCGTTCTTCCCCACAGACTTAAGGGCTATCCTGAGGCACTCACACATCTTTACCTCCCTGATTTATGCTGTCTCTTATTATCATGGAGTCATTAACCTTGGTAGAGAGGGCATTCCTCAAAGGAGGAACATTAAAATATGTACACTATTATACAAACAAGCCCTTTGCCCACAGTACCCATTAACACTCATGGAGAACCACGCCTGCTGACTGTTCCAGGGGCAGGAAGCCATGTCATACTGTTCCTTACATCATCATGCTGCACTGGGCAGGCTGGGCATTTGCACATAAATCATTTATCAAGAAAATATACCATAGACAGGCCCACAGGCCAGTCTAACCAGGGACATTTCTCAAACAAGGTTCAAGTTTTCCAGGTGACTTTAATTTGTTTCAAAACTAATCAGGACATGGTATTTACATTGTGTTGTTTGAAAGCAGTAATTAGTAAATGAAAGAAAGAAAGGAACGAATGGGTGAAAAATTTAAAGTGTACTTTGATGACAAGTCAGAGAAGAATATCATAGAGGTATTTATCTATAATAGGTTAATATTCTTACCTACTGAAAATCTCTCTGTGTGTGAAACTGTATAGTGACATGTGTAATTAAACTTGTAGTTTTATTGAGTCACATTGAAAATATTGTAAAGTGCTCTAAAGAATTAGGTCAGAAAGAACTCCAAGGAACTAGGTGCCCCTTACCCATAGCGGAGCTTGAGTATTGCATCTGGTGCACATACCTGCTTGTAAGGGGCCAGACCCAATGGCCTTAGAGCCCAAGTGTTTCCTGTACTCTTTCTGTGCGTGGATTTCAAGGGCATCTATCAGATGGCTAGTCATGATGTCTGGGGATTCCAGCTTCCACTTTGATCAATTATTCAACAGTTAAACTCTCAGATTTAGGATAGAGTTTTAAAAATCTCTATCTTATTTTCAAATTTTTTGGTTATAATTAGGTTTAGTGTATCAGTGTGATTGTTTTGTGTGTGTGTGTACGTGTGTGTGTGTGTATGTTGTATTTTTCAATCTATTTGCTTAAATTTTTTTCTAGCTTTTCCCAAAGTGAAGTCTAAGATTGATATCAAACACACATTTTAAAATTAGGTATTCTTACGTTCAAGGCACTGTGCTAAGCTCTGCTCTTTATTTTTTAACCCATTGATTACACTTTTTGTCCTATAATTATGATATAGTCTCTCAGAATTAGAATCTGGTCATCTCTCTTGAAGTTTAAAAGTATTCCATAGAAGTAACATTGCATAGACTGAGCAGGATATATTAGGAACACACACACACACTTGTATATAATCACAAGTAATAAAAAAGAGGATATGGATTTGAAATATATCAAAATGGGATATACAGGAAGGTTTGGAGAGAAGAAAGGGAAGAGAGAAATGTTATAATTGTATTATAATATCAAAAAGAAAAAATAGAATTTACAGTAGCAATTAATGAAGGTGAGGGGAAGAGTGAACAGATGTGCATGAAAAGAATGTCGGGGTGGCAAATAAGGATAACCCTATCAGAGGGTTGAGATGAGGCAGAGAGGAGGGAGTCAAGTAGCAATAAAGTATCAAGAAGACTCTCTAGTGAGAGTCAAGTGGGACAAAGCCTAAGAAATGTTATTAGCATTCTGTGAAGCTGTATGGTCATGTGATCAGCTGATTCTTTGAATGCAGAGGGAATTTAGCATGTGCATTCTGACCTCTTTGCAAGGCTGTCCTTGGATTTCCTGTTTTCCTTTCTGTATAATGTCTACTTTACACTTTTAATTCCTAGATTTCATAATAAGGAAATGGTATCCTTCTTATGTTAGCTATTATTCCACTTTAAAAAGATGCTTTCTTCTCTGTAGCACCAAACACTTTATTCTTCCACCCTAGCCAGAGTCTCCCTTGGCTCATATTTATCCCAGGACTTTGAGAAGGTACATGAAGCTGTGTTTATGTTTATTGGGTGCTTTAAAAGACTCTGCTTATAATGGACAACTCTTGCACCTTATTGTTTATTTTCTTATAATTATTTTACAATGATTATTATTATTTGAACTCATATTACTCCTTAAATATCCTGAAGCTGTTTTAGATCAGTTACCTCTTCCAGCCAAACTGTGAGTTCAGAACTGTGCCCGAGGATTGTCATTCGTCCCTTGATCAGAAAGTTGTTTATATATAATTTCTATTTTTTACTGTGGTGTTACTCAACGTTAATATTATAATTTTGATGTCTGCAGCCTTCCTTTAGAACATTTTAAATTTACATTTCTTATTTTTTGAGAATTTTATATGAGTATTTTATTTAGATAATTTTCATTCCTTCTCTATATTCTAATTCCTCCTGTGCCCCTCATCTCTCTATGGAGTCACAACAAACAGAGCCCAGCTGTGAAGTGTTAGGCTAACCAATACATGTGTTTCATTAGCAAAGAATCTTTCATCATGTGTCTGCTTTGGCAAAACATTCTTTCACCCATGTCTGCTGCAGTGAAACATTCCTTCACATGTTTGCCCCAGCAAAACATCATCTGATACAACTGACTTTCCAAAGATACCATAAGATTCCACTTCAGGTAAAAGAGGTAAATTAATAAAAACATGAAGTATTGGAGCAACTTCTTTCTATTCTTTGGAACCTGGAGGCCTGATAGTTGGGGGCCGCTGAACTTGTGGACCATAGTCCTTACTATTGAAGAGGTCAGCTCAGGAACTTTGGGTCCTGGGACATTTGCTTCTCTGGAAGGGAGAGGATAGTTAACATTCCTCAGACCACAGGTGGAGCGGGGAACCGACTTATGGGTGGGGACACATTCCACAGGATGGACCTATTGGCCACCCATGGACAAAGGAAGCCATTGCCACCTCATCCCCTAAAGACCAATCAGTTTAAAAGTCACACTGTTCTGCCAATCATATTGTGCCTAGTCTCTGTTTCTCTGTTCTGCCCTCTGGAAACTGTATAAAGGTCCACCGACCAAGCTGCCTGGGGTCGCCTCTCCTTTTGGATAGAGGTTGACCCCAGTATGCTGGAACATTAAAATTCCTCTTGCTTTTGCATCTATCCCCGGCTCTGCATTGTTCACTCAGGGGGTCCCCGGTTAGCTAAGGCTCATCAGAGTCTTACACTATGATTTATGCTGATGCTGAACTTGCCCTGTATAGACAATGATAGGTGTGAAAGAGAGAGAGAGAGAGGAAATGAAGTTGTTGGTGTATTCACATATGAAATACGTACATCATAGGGAAAACAGAAAAAGACAACGTGCTCATCCTCCTCCCAATACAGTTGAATGCAGCATCTCTCTCCACCCCAAAGACTTTATGTGTTCACACGAGAGAGAACTTATGAGGAAAACCAAGCCTTAAATTGTTTTTAAAAATGTAAGCAATGTTGATAAAATAATAAAATACTTTCTTTTGCTGACTTTTATAAACCTTTAGAAACAAATAATATCAAAAGAAAATAAATACTCCTAAATGCTATTTTTAACGCAATATAGTTTAGCTTAAAATGTTGTGTTTCAGACTCATTAAAAGTAATAACATTAAATAACTGGAAAAAATCTCCGAGGACCTGCATTAAACCAAGTTATTTTGAGGTATTTTCTTCCTTTTTTCCTTCCTTTTTTCCTTCCTTTTTTCCTTCCTTTTTTCCTTCCTTCCTTCCTTCCTTCCTTCCTTCCTTCCTTCCTTCCTCCCTGCCTTCCTCCCTGCCTTTCTTTCTTTCTAAAAGATTTATTTATTTATTTATTTATTTATTTATTATGTATACAGCATTCTACCTTCATGTATATCTGCAGGCCAGAAGAGCACACCAGATCTCATCATAGATAGTTATGAGCCAGAATGTTGCTGGTAGGAATTGAACTCAGGACTTCTGGAAGAGCAGATAGTGTTCTTAACCTCTGAGTCATCTTTCCAGCCTTTGAGGTGGTCTCTATTTTCCAGTAGAAAGCAAAGTCTGTCAAGGGATGGCTCTATCCTCTAGATCTTAATGTAAGAGAATTTTGTTCAAAATAGACATTTAATGGCTGCAAAGCAGATTTCGTTTTCTTTTCATTTATGAATATGACTTCTCAACCTCTGTGATCTTTGTCTACACAAAGCTCTACCAACAAACAAATTCCACACTGTCAATAAAATCAGCAAAAGTATAACACTCATTGTTTGTTTCATATTCATTCAGCCAATAATCTTCTCTGATAAAGAGCCCTGTGTATCCCAGATACTGTTCTAACCATAGTAACACAAACCAACTCCCCTGAATCTAAGAAGCTAATGAAAAAAAATCTAGTAAAGGCATAACTTCATATATATGCACATAAAATAGTATCCAGTACATATCAGACATCAATAGCTTCTGAAACCTCTGATCTTTTTAAGTAAAATTCATACAAAATGTGGTGGACAGAGTAATGACACACACAAATGCCCCTGTCTTGATCTACAGAACCTAATACTGGTACTTGACAAGAGTGATTGACAAGGGTGATTGAGGTCACATAGCAATCATGGTGGCATATCAACAGGCTTTAAAATAAGAGAATTACTCTGAGTTATCTGGGTGAGTCCATGTAATCACACAGTTCTTTTCGATAAGAAAGAGTAAGAGGTTGGGGTAGCCAGTGGCAGAAGATGCAATATGTGGTAGAATGGACTAGTTTGGGCTTGCTTTGAAGAGAAAATAGGTACATGGGTAATTTCCCCAAATATGTGAATCCTTCAGTGTCACGTGCGCCCACCTCGCCAGCAAGGAAGTCACGGCAACACACCAGGATCCTTCTGCAGCAAACGTTTATTCCATTGTAAAGAGGAAGACCCCGGGCCTGGAAAAGGCACTGTTTATATACCCTTGGAGCAGCATGTTCACTTCTGATTGGCTGCTTACTCGTTACCCGCCAAAACGCCCTGGGATGGGCTGTGACTTAGCGTGCTTTTACCATAGCACATGCGCGGTTTACTTGTTTACTTGGAGGAGCACCGGATGCCAGCGCCATTTTGTAATGGCGAATTCTGTCAGCACAAGCCGCGGCTTTCTACATCTCCCCCTTTTTGTTTTATTAAGATGGAACTGCCCTTGGCCTGTCTAGCGCGGTACCAATCATGACTCAAACTCAAGCCCGATCAGGCAAATTCCATCTTGGGGGAATAAGCGATCAAGGACTGATAGTTTAAGACAGTCTCCCTTACCCTACCAAGTGCAATGGAAACAAGTCCTCTGGGTGCAAGGGCTAGGGGAAACAGAGAGAGATGCAAACACCCGTCCCTGTGCAATGGAGCCATCTCCCAGGGGTGCAAGGGCTGTTTGTCTCAAATTCAGGTACCACAGCTACACAGACAAGGACCAGCCAGGCCAAGACTCCTCACCGACCCAGTGCAATGGGCAAATCCCTTGGGGTGCAACGGCTGAGGAATCTGTCTACTGGCTATTTCTTTAACATGGATAACCAAATTTCAGGAGATGAGTCTTGTTCTAGGGCTGTAAGTGCTTGGGTAATAACAACCTTGTCACGTTTTTGTTGAGCTCTGAGCTTGCAAACCAACCATAGCATGAACACTAATCCGCAACATAGGGCATACCAAACAGGCCTACTCCCACCCACTTTTTAAAGAAAGAGAAGGCTGAAGAGATCCAGGAGGAGTCCCTCAGTCAGGGATAGATCCACGAGCATCGAGTTGATGGCCACCACAGCCGCTCTCAATTTTTTGAGTGTCTCATCGAAGTTTTCTAACCAATTTCCTGCAAGATATTGAGACAATTTCCTGGACAGATTAGCTACATTATGTCTGACTGGTATGGGTTTTGGAAAGGCAGATAATATGGCCCATCATTGTTCCCCCGATATACTAGGAACCTGTATCCCTTGGATCAGCACGAGGGCTGTCATCAGAGTTTGGAGGGTCCGCCTGGGTGTCATCTTCTAATATCGCAAGTCGTCTCGTCAGTCGCTCTGGTAGCCAAAACGAGTTGTCTTCTTCCTGTGGAAAAACACAAACTGCTCCCCTGGCTCTTATTAAACTAGGATCCGGGCCTTTCCATTGTCTGGTCAAGACATCCTTCCATTTGACCATCTCTTTTGGCCTGTCAGGCTCTAAACAGTGACGGTCAGCTGCCGTGTGGACTTGACTGTCCAGATTTAAAAAATTAAGGGTAAAAAGTGCTATAGAAACGGTGACTCGTGGCACTGAGGGTAGAGCCTCCTTGACTCCCCCTTTTTGTTTTATTAGATAAGACTTAAGAGTGCGATGAGCCCGTTCTATAATGCCTTGTCCTTGAGGGTTATAAGGGAGACCCGTCAGATGGGTTACCTCCGTTTTGCGACAAAATTGTCCAAACTTTTGAGAAGTGTAAGCTGGTTAAATTAAACTGTGTTTGTATAAATAACTGTAAAATTTGAGAATTAGCAATGTCTAAAAAGACAACAATTTTAAGTAGTTACAAACCATGAGCCATATACTGGCTATGAGTGTACCAATTGAAAGCTTGATTTTTCATCATTTCAAACAGTGGTTACAGCACATAATTTAATTATTTGTGCTGAAGCAGGGGAAAATTCAAGAAAATGAAAATATACACTAAGAGATTTAAATGTTTAACTTTTGTATTAAAGCAACAACAAATTTTTAATGCCATTAATAATTTTGAGACAAACCTTTTTTAATGATATCGCTTCATCGGCTCTCAAAAATCACTAGTAAATTCACTGAATTTAAACCTCACCACCTTTACCAGGATGTAAAGGAACAATAAAAACAATCTTTTAAATCTATAATAATTCTATATGTATTTACTAGAATGGCAACTGAAGTAGGCAAGACAGGCTGTAATGCCCCATTAGTTTCATAAATCTTAAATTTGAACTTTGCTTTTGGATTAATTGAATAACCAACTCCTTCTAGCTGAGTGAAGTATCAGATAAAAGCCAATCTTGTCTTCTCTTACTCTAGAGCAATTCTTTTGTTAACAGGCACAGCTATAATGCCATGGAGGGAAACAGGCACAATTTTAATTCCTCCAGCATAATCATTATCTCTAACTCCTGGCCCATAAGCTGTTTTGAATTTCTTTTGAGTCTGAGGCTGACGCCTCCTTAAGGAACAAACAAAGCAATAAACACATTCTAGAAAACACCCTTCTAGAGGCAGGTCAGGACAAAAGGAATGTCTGAAATACAAGCTCCTGCCTTGCCCACTCTGTACATAGACTTAATTTAAATGTAAATGTTTTTAATCTTGGCCTATATCCTGAGGCCTGGCCCAAAGATTATCCTTCCTGCACCAAGGACAAGTTTGTCATGTAACCTTGGTCACCTGACTGTTGCTCAAGCCTTTGTTCCTGGGACAGTCATTTTTAAAAACTATCTAAATTTTCACATCTAAAACATTTTTTATCTTTACGGTTCTGTGCAAGCTATGGCCAGACCCTGATTGTATGAGGGTGCAATTTCATCGCAAAGATGAATGTATCTGTGTAAGTCTGTCTTTGCTTGTATGGTCTGAGAGCTGTGCAGGCAGTTCAACCTGATTAACATTGCCTTCACACTGGCCTTCTCCTAGAAGCGTGTTAAGATCCCAGTCTGCATTGCCTGTCTGAGCATTCATCATGGCACTATGATTTTTACTAGTGTTACTCCAATCTGAGCTCCAAATCAAGTAATCTTCTCCTGACAAAATAGCCAACTCTGCTCTATCCTCTTCTGAACCATAAACATGGGTGAGTCAAAGAATTCCAAACTCACAATTGAACTGCCAACTGTAGCCAATGGAATACTGGCAGTTTAACTATATATATATTTTTAAGTTTCTTAAGCAAACCCAATTTTTAACAATGTAAACAATCTATTTTCTCTAAAATCAACACCAAGTAGATTACCTTTATGTTACAAAGTTTTGCTGCCAATTCTTATATATGAGTGTATGAAGCAGCTTTTAATATCCCATTGAAGACATACTGTTTTAAAATCTTATTTTTTATACATCTGGTTTCTGAATGACTATAACTCTGAGTTAGTTTTATGCCAACTTTCTGTTACCAAAGTTGTGAATTTCTAATCACACCCAATAATTTAAGCCAATAATCTATAACCAAGACATGTAGAACATTTTTATACTTTTAAAACCAATCAGAAACAACAATGAAGTGGCTATGCATCTTATATACTTAGACCAAACAAAATTTGTTGCCTTTTCTAGCTGTAATTTCAAGAGAAAAGCACCTTGTCACAGAGATTTTTCTAGGACAAAACAACTCTTAGCTTCCTTATAAAACCCAAAAAGCTATTGGTCTCTTTTAAAAGCAGCTTATGCCAAGCTCAATTCCTGGAAAGGCTTTTTCAGCTCAGCTCAACTCTTAGCTACAGGTGTAGGGTAGCTTATCAGCCTCTGCTGTGTATATTAAGACTGCCTTTAAAACAAAGTTAAACTAGAGCAAGGGTTGGATCAAACAGTTTTAACGATCTTTTCTTTTGAACATGTAACATAGAACATACATTTAGACAATGAAACAAAAAACAAACAATTGACACGTGGACATTGGCGCGCCAAGGAGAGACAACAAAGAAGGACATCTAAGAGCTAAATAAAGAGAAATTCAGGACGTCTCCCAAATTTCTTTCTTTTTCTAGATGAGCTCTGAAATAGCCTTTTCATTCCTTTTTGTTGACACAGCTCAGAGAGAGGACAACTGTTTTTCTAAAACTCTTTCTCTCTCTCTCATATTCAAGATGTAACTTTTCGTCTCGTTCATTGGAGATGTAGCAGGCAGCTATTGTAGCACCCCAGTACCCTGCTTTCTTAGTTTTCCAATTCTTTCTAACCCTGTTCTTTCCTTTCTGGTATCTTTCCTCCTCATCTGTCTCTTCGTCTAAGTCCTCCGCCTCGGAGAAAGTTAGCTCCTCCGACTCAGAGCCACCCAGCCCCGAGGCCTCCAATTCCTTTACCGGATAAAGAGGTTTCTTTCTGAGGCTTCTTTTCCCTTCGTCTCTCCCAAGGGCATCTTTTCCCTTACCTCTCACTTCCGCGGACTGACCGTCTTTGGAAGGGTCTGTTTCCTTAGGCATGCCTTCTTTCTGAGCTCCCTTTTTTTTCTGAGCTCCTAAGCGCTTATCCTGCTCTGTTTCTGACATGCTGCCCTGTAATTCGTCTAGCACTCCCTGGCCCGCCGCTACAGTCGAGCGGCTTTCCTCATCCTGCAAAACCAGAAGGAAGAGAACGAGTGCCGCCTGGGGAGGGAGACGAAATAGATCAAGGCCAAACATGCCTCTCAGAGCTTACCTTTGTCCTGCGGTTCTGAATCCACTCCGCGAGCGGAGGGTATTCTCGGCACCGGCGTTGGTGAATTTCCTGGGTTTAGGCACCACTTGTCACGCGCGCCCACCTCGCCAGCAAGGAAGACACACACCAGGATCCTCCCGCAGCAAACGTTTATTCCAATGTAAAGAGGAAGACTCTGGGCCCGGAAAAGGCACTGTTTATATACCCTTGGAGCAGCGTGTTCACTTCTGATTGGCTGCTTACTTGTTACCCGCCAAAAAGCCCCGGGATGGGCTGTGACTTAGCGCGCTTTTACCATAGCACATGTGCGGTTTACTTGTTTACTTGGAGGAGCACCGGATGCCAGCGCCATCTTGTAATGGCGAATGCTGTCACCACAACACATGCACAGTTTACATGTTTACTTGGAGGAGCACCGGATGCCAGCGTCATTTTGTAATGGCGAATTCTGTCAGCACAAGCCGCGGCTTTCTACACTTCAGGGTCTAGAAAGCAAAAACAAACAAGCAAACAAACAAACAAAAACTGCATTTTCCTTTAGAGAGTCTAGAGAGGAGCGGTAATGTGGGCATCTTCATTTTTACCTAGTAAGACCTATTTTAGATTTCTGACATCTGGAACCTTAGACAATGCGTTTGTGATATTATAAGCCAGTAAGTCTGTGGCTGTGGTAGAAAGAAAGTAATGCATGCAGTAGAATGTATAGACCTTAAATGTATAGTAAGTGTATAGACTGCTAAGTCTTGGCAACCATCATCCATGGTTAAAGGCATCATTGACTAACTGACCAGCATTTGCATTCCAGTGAAAGTTATTTTGCTGGCCCCCTCTGTTCAAAGCCTTCGTCCCCAAAGAAAGGCTATCATGGTGTTAATTTCTACCTACTTTTGTCTGTGTTTTAACTCAATATATATAAAATTGTATTCATACTTGTGATTAAAATCTGATTCTTTTCAATGTACAGACTTTGAGATTTATCAAATTTGAGTATACTAATTATTCCATCTTTTAGATTACTTAGCAGTTTACTTTTTAAAACACACCACCAGGTCACATCAGGACCATGCCTTGCATGCCACTTCTGTCATAAGCTGTTAGTCGAAGAAGAAACAGTACCAGGCAGGTTTCAAAATGATGAGAAACAATTCTTTTGGTTGCGCATGGCAAAGTTGTTATGAACTGAATTGTGTTCCCTCCTCACATGCCTCCTTCATCCCCCTAGTGTCCTAGAATGTGATGGTATTTGGAGATATGACTCTTAAAGGATGAATTAAGGTGAAATGAGGCCAGAAGGGTAGGCCCAAATTCAGTATATCTTTAAAAAATGCTTCTATTAAATTTTGAGAATTCTATACAATATATTTTGCTCATTTTTATCCCTTCCTCCTATCTTGTCTTAAATCCACTTCCACCTTGCTAGCCTCTATCACATTGTGTACTCTTTTTTCTTTTAAATGACTGAGTCCAATTTGAGCTGTTCTTATACTCCTAAGTGTGGAGCCATCTACTTGAGCATGGTGGACCTATCAGGAGTCACACACTTAAAAGAGAATTGACTCTCCTTATCTAAAGGACCATCAACTCTCCATAGTTCCTCAGTCATAGATGGGTGCTCAAGAGTCTCTTCCTTTTCCATGCTAGAATGTTGTCTGATTTGATCTCATGCAGGCAATCACAGCTTCTGTGCCTTCATTACTGCAGTGGTCCTATCATGTTTTACTCTAATTCTCACAGACCTCTGGCTCTTAGTCTTTCTGCCTCCTTTCCATGATGGTGCCTGAGCCAGTGTGTGTGTGTGTGTGTGTGTATGTGTGTGTGTGTGTATGCATCTGTCTGTGTCTATGCACATGTATATGCACATTCTCATGCATATGTGTTCATGGACATGTGCATGCATGCCTGTACATGTGTATTTGCATGGTCATATGTGTGTGTGCAATTGTACATCCATGCATTTGTGATACAGTGGCTCTATTTGTGGCTGAGCACTCCACTGGGACTTATTCTTTGCACTTAGACCACTTGTGAGTTTCTACATTAACCATCTCCATACAAAAAAACTTCTTTGACATGGTTTGATTAATGGATATAGGAATTTAGAAGCCAGTTTGATACTATGTCTGTTTCGGAGAATACTAGTAGTAGGTTTATTCCTGGGGCATGTGAACTCAAAACTGTGTTCTTGGCCAGGTTTATAGTAGGAAGCATATTGTTCCAGAGGGCTTTCCATGACCAAGAGTCTCTACCCGTGGGGCACTGCTAGAGCTTTTCCCTCTCGTCCCTTTTGGCTGCAGGCTGTTGCAGCCCATATGTCCTCCATCTCAGTTCTTTTGTGGCTCCTAGCAGTGTCTGGGAGCCCAAGGACAGAGACTAGCTGGTCTCCATCTAGCAGCTTCGGCCCAGATACCCCCAATCCAGGAGCTCTGCCTCCGTGGGACTTCAGGCTGAGACCTCTCAATGCCTGAGCGTCCACCTGGTGCTGTGTGGAGTGAACTCAGTCAAATTCCTGTGCTTCTGCTCCCCAAGCTGAGGTTCTAGATGCATGAGGCAGCAGACATGCGGGATCCACAACTGAGCCCAACAGGACCCACACTTGCGCACAGGCACCATTAACCTACACAAGTTTCCTCCTGTGAAGGAAGCCTTAAATACAACCAGCAGACCTTTTTATACCTATCCTTGCACCTAAAATTTTTGGAAACTTTCATTTCTTTTTGCAGATTTGATGCAGTGGAACATCTGTTTTTGATCCAAAGAATTTCCTTTAGTACTTCTTAAGATTCTGATTGCCTTTTTTTTTTGTTAGTTTTTTTCCCACTAGATATAGAATTATAAGCTGACAGGTTTAAGATTTTTATTTTTAAAACTTATTTTTTTCATTATGCATATATATTTATCTATTACCCTATATCAAAGAGGCTTCTCTTTATAGCAAATGGAAAGCATTACAGAAAACTACACCTGGAATAGGCACCAATGAATATGTCATAGCTCATGCACCTGTGGCTCAGAGAGCATTGCAGAAGTGGAGATGGAAAGACTCCAAGGACTAGAACACCAGGAAGTCGGCTGTGAAACAGTCTCTCATAGAAATGGTGGTAGAAAAGCCAGCAGCCAGTTGAGCCAGCCAGGACAGTGCCTGTCCATGCTCTGCCTGTCCATACACTGCTGGCGACCAGGATGATGTCTGTGGCCCATGTTGGCACCAAAGGCCATGTGTATGTCTGTGATCTGTGCTATATCCTGAAGCCATCTCCATGTCTATAGACCATGCTGCCACTGGGGCCATATTGAAGTGAATACCTTGTGCTGCCTGCCACCTGAGGCCATGGTGACATCGATCGTCCAGGTAGCCTCCAAGGGTCTTGCCTGGGTCCATGGTCCTACAGAAGCAGGGGGTTATGTTCATGGCCTGTGCTGTTGCCAAAAACTCTGTGGAGGCCTATGATACATCTGCCTGTGAAGAGCAAGGAGACTACTTTTGCTTTAATATCAATGACTGACATGTACAGTTGACAAGGAGGGACATGGAGGGCTTTTTTTTGACAACTCCAACTTTCATTTCACCCACCCCCAAAAGTAACAGCGTGAACAGGAAGCCTCTGAAGAGAACTCTTAAAAAGTCTGATGGAGATGCTCCACAATTGATGGCTTCTGGTGGAGGTATGGGAGGGGAAGGACTCACTCAGTTCTATTTAAGGGGCAGGCCACTGAAAGTTTGCCCATGCTCCAGTGATTATATAGATAACACAAAGTGGACTTTCCCCCCTTACTCTTATTTTTTTCTTTTATTTTTTTCTTCTTTTGTGGGTCACAAAGTGGGGCAGATATGGAAGGACTGGCAAGGGATTGTGACAGGAGTACATGATATGAAACTCCTAGAGAATCAATAAAAGTATTATGTGGGAAATAAAGCAGGAAATGCCCATCAAGGTACAAACGCATATAGAACACCAAATAGACAGGATAAGAAAAGATGTTCCCCATGACACATGATAACTAAAACAATAAACATACAGAACAAAGAAAGACTATTAAAAGTTGCAAGGGAAAAAAGACCAAGTAAGATATAAAGGCAGTCCTAATAGAATGATATCTGACTTTTCAATGGAGACTCTACAAACCAGTAGGACCTGGAAAAATGTTCTATAAACTCTAAGAGATTGCAAATGCCACCTAGACTACTACACTCAGAAAAATTTCAATCACAATAGAGAAAGAAAGGTGTTTTCATAATAGAACAAAATTTAAGCAGTATTTATCTAAAAATCCAACTCTACAGAAGGAACTAGAAGGAAAACTTTAACCCAAAGAGGTTAGTCACATCCAAGAAAGCACAAAGAGTAAATAATATCAGATCAGCAAATAAAAAGGGGCTAGGGGAACCACAGCACATAACAAAATGGCAGGAATTAATAAACACTGCTCATTGATAACTCTCAAGTTCACTGGTCTCAATTCCCCAATAAAAAGATTCAGACTAATAGATTGAGTATGAAAAACAGGATATATACTTCTGCTGAATCCTAGAAACACAGCAGATGCTCCAAATCTAATAAACACTTTCAGCAAAGAAGCAGGATACAAAGTTGATATATGAAAACCAGTAGCCTTCCCATGTAAATAGCAGACTGAGAAAGAAATCAGGGCATCAGTTCTTTTCACAATATACTAAAAATTATCTCGGGGTAACTCTAGACAAGCAAATGAAAGATTCATGTGGTAAAAAACTTTATGAAATTGGAAAGAGAAATTGATGAAAGTATCAGAAGATGAAATGATCCCTCATGATCTTGGATGAGTAGGATTAATATAGAAGAAAAAGTGGACACCCTACTAAAAGCAAGCTACAGATTCAGTGCAATCTCTACCAAAACTCCAACACCATCCTTCTACAGATCTTGAAAGGAGAATTTTCAGTTTTACACACACACACACACACACACGCACATGCACACGCATACACACACAGTATAGCTTATACAGTCCTAATAATACAAGACTCACTAAAGGTATCAGTTTCCTGGATCTAAAGTTGTATTATAGAGGTATAATAATAAAAACTGTATGGCATTTACACAAAATCAGAGGTGTTTATCAGTGGACTAGAATTAAAGAACCAGAAATCTATGCATATATGGACACTTGTTTTTTGATAAAGAAATACACACTGGAAAAAAGACAGCATCTTCACCAAGTGGTGCTTGGTCAAACTGGAGGGCTGTATGTGGAAGAAGACAAACAGATCCATACCTATCACTCTGCAAAAAACTCAACTTCCAATGTACAAAAAAACCTCAACATAAGAACAGATACACTAAGTCTGATAGAATGAAGAGTGTGGAATAGTCTTGAACTCATTGGCACAGGAGAGGATCTAATAAACAGAATATAGGCATCACAGACTCTTAGATCAACAATTATTTTGATTTTTGTCTTCAAGTAGGCTTCATCCAAGAGATGGAGGGATGATTTAATACACATAAATCAACAAATGTAATCCATCTTATAAACACCCTAAGTGACAAAACTCACATGATTATTTCATTAGATGCAGAAAAGACCCTTTTTTTTTTTTTTTTTTTTTTTTTTTTTTTACAAAATCCAACCTCCTTTGTGTTAAAAATCCTATAGACACTAAGGATACAAAGGACATGCCTCCAAAATAATAGAGGAGATTTTTAGCAAGTCCACAGCTAACAACTACCTAAATGGAAGGAAACTCAAAGCAATTCTACTGAAATCAAGAGCAACACAAGGTTATCCACTCTTTCCAGATCCCTCAGTATAGAACTAGAAGTCTTAGACCAGTAAGACATTGAAGGAAGGAGATCAATGGGATATAAGTAGGAAGGGAAGAAGTCAATGTATCTTTTCTTTTAGATGATAAGAGGCTCTAAAAATTCCATCAGGATGGCTGGAGGAATGGTTTAGTGGTTATGAGCACTGACTGCTCTTCCTGAGGTCCTGAGTTCAAGTCCAAGCACCACATGGCAGCTTACAACTGTCTATAACTGCAGTCTCATGAGGTCCCAACCCTGAAAGAAGTGGACACAAGGCTCTGTCACTAACCCAGAAGCTATCTTGTACTGATAAACACTCAAAATTAAAAAGTAGTTTTTTTCAACAGTCTCTCACTTGGGATATAGATCACTTTAAAGGTCAGGGCTCCTGCCCAGCAGTAGATGGCCAGCAAAAAGCGAACTCAGTGGCATCTTTGGATGTTCTTTGTCTCATGTTTTGTCAGGATATTTATTTATTTATTTATTTATTTATTTATCATTTTCATCTTACAGACCCCTTTGTATACTCTGGCTTCTGGTTTTGTGTTTTTAAAGGATTCCTGAGTATATGGACATGTGTGTCTCTGTACTGCATCTGTATGTTTCTCATGGACTTCCTTTGGCTCTTTTTCTTGTTTTTATTTTATCTTATTTTATTATTGTTCTTTAGATGCCTGTTTGGTTTGTAATGAGGGACAGAAAACATGTGAATCTGGATGGGAAGGGAGTTTGGGGAAGAACTCAGAGGAGTAGGGGAGGGGAAACTCTAATCAGATTACATGGTTTGAAAAAAATCTATTTTCAATAAAAGAAAAGTAGAGGAAAGTTTAGGAAGACATTGTTCTGAAGTTCTACACTGGATCTCTATAAATGGAGGAGATGAGGAACTAAGAGAAGCAGAACGTACACATATGAGTTTGTTTTCTACTTCTGTTATCTCGTACTTCATGCAAACGAAATGGCATGTTTCATTCTCTGCACTGTTTACAGGGAAACACTGTGAAGGAGGTGGAGGTACAGCTGTAAGGTACTTGCTATGTTGAGAGAAAAATCATCAACTTCAGTACATTTGGTTGAGAGGAAGCAATTATGCTATTGAGATCCCATGAAACTGATACACATTTCTTGTGCAGACTAAGAGGTGTCTTGTTTTTGACTGTCCATCCACTATCAGCTTTCTAAGAGGCTCCACTGAACCAGGGAAAAGTCTTCCAGCCTCTTTAGTAATTCCCATCTTGTTCTCTGAGGAATTGTTTTAAATGATGGCTTCATACAAAACCCAGCTGTAGAGCTCAACTGCGCTTGCATCCTAAAGTATTTTGCAAGTCACCAGGGAGTGTGGCTGCTTGTTTCTCCACAGTGCCTCTGAATCTAACAGTCTGGACATTGCTCACACTCACAGAATGTAATGTCTGTTGCTGTGAGCTTCAGTAGGACAATGGCTCTCCTCTTCTTTTTCAAAGTGGGATTTCCAGTAGAATTTCCTTGAAAGGCATGGGCCATGAGTGATTGTCACAGCTTGGATGACCAGTTGTGGCCTTTAACATTTACCTACCTGTTCTGTGTATATTCTATATAGATATATATCTATGCTTTTGCTTCATAGAGAAATATGAAGGCATCTGACTTAGAATTTGCTAATAACCCACATGACCGTCTGTAGTACCGGTTTTATTGAACAGTGATGGAGTAGAATTATGCAGATTTCCCTAGCTGCCTGAGTGCTGACACTTCCTTCTTCAGAGAATTAACTTGATTCAGGACTCTGGAAAGCAAGTAGATGAATAAGATATTAATGAGATTGATTTATGCAAAATGACTCAAAAACAATGAATATATTGTGTGGTTATGCAAACCAGAGGCAATGCACTTGGAAACCACAGTCACTTGAAATTTTAATTTCAATGGTGATAGAGTGAAGTACACTGCAGTGATAATGTCCCACATTAAGCACCCAACCCCTGAGCTATCCAACAAAAACTGTAGTTTTAAAAGAAAAAGATGTAAAAAGCAATTAAGATAATATTAAATTCCTATGCACTTACATGTATTTCTTGACTTAAAGCTATCATTTGACAGGTGGCACATGACATGTGACTGTCTGGTTCACAGCACACCTTATATGCCTAATGAGGAGACAACCTTTTCCTTTATAATATAACTCACATTCCTCTGGGGCATGAGGCAGTCATTATTGCACAGCTGTTAGCATCCATAATAAACAGATTTGAAACAAAGCATCTTCTATTAGGCAGACCATGGCCACTCTGCTAAGCAGCAATGACATTTCCTTCAACAGTAATGGTAATAATCCTATACTTAGCAACAGAGAGCAAAGAGGTAGGATTTGGAATAACAATGCCTACCATGTAGGCAGTTCCCTAAACACACTCTAGGTACTTGTTGGCTTAATCCTCATAGCTACTCTGTGGGGCAGCTCATATTTCCTCTATTTTTCTGCACAAAAATCTCCCAGAGTTGAGAGATTAAGGAACTTAACTTAGAGCTGCAGTAGGATGCAAACTGAGATCTGTGAGCCTCAAAGTTAGTCACCAAATGTGTTTTATAATACCTGACTGAATGCTCACAATCTAGTCTAACCTTAAAGGAACACAGATGGCCCCTACCCTGCTCCAGTATTACAGACTGTTATGAGTTTTAAAAGAATGTGTTTGCATAAAGGGAACAGGGAGGAAAAGGCCATTTTGCTGCTATTTGTTCTCTTCACCTATTTGCTAAAATTATTCCTCAAATCTTTTGTGATCCAGATACTATCACCCCTCATTAGTCAACATTCTTTAGCCAAGCCTTCTATCTTTCCCTCCCTTCCTCCCTTCATCCCCTCTCCCTCCCTTTTTCCCCTTTCCTCCCTCTCTCCTTTTATCCCTTTCACTCTCTCCCTGCTTCCCTTACTCCCTCCCTCCTGTTTTTTCCTTCATACTTCCTTTTCTGTATTTTCCTTCCTCTCTCCTTTCCTTCTTCCTTCATTTCCTCCACCTTCACGCCAGTACATGCATTCAAGTCAGCGAGGCCAGACAGAGATAGAGACAAAGACAGAGAAGGAGAGACAGGGACTGAGGGAAATAAATATATACAGAGAAACAGAGAGAATAAGATCCAAAGAGAACCATATAAAGGGAGAAAATATTTTCCCCCCTTTGGCAATAGTGGTGCCTGCCTCCTGCACAGGGGCTCTCAGACTTGTTATGAGTCATGCTGAGTGAGATATTATTCATGTCTGTTACACTCTCCCTCCCTGAATGGTCCTTTAAGCATCTACTCTATACCAGTCTTTGTATTAAATGCTGCAAATACAGTGACAAAATGCAAAGATGAGTCTTTATACTTCCTCCAAGAAAAGGATTATTGAGCATAAAAAAGAATACCTTTTAGAACATTATGACAAAATGTAAATCAGCAAACAACAGAGAACAAGTGAGTTGTGCAGGGCAGAGAAACATTTCCTTTCAACTCCTCATGTTTCTGTCCTTACTGAAGGAGATAAATTGGTATGACACTCAGTGTGTCTCAATTTGTGCTTCACGTCTGTTGTCGGTGTTGTTTGTCCTCAGCATGCTTTCCAGTCTTCCCTCACCCAGTGTTGGGAGGACAAAGCAGACACAGATAGCCTCATCCCGCCTATGCCCTTCTCCAAGCGGCTTCAAAATATCTACGCTCTTATGCACTTCTTTATGCTGTTAAGTTATTCTAGGCAGCTTCCGCTTTGTGGAAAGGGCTATAGACTTCAGCTCTGCATGAGAGTGGATGGGTGAGTGCATTTAGTACTGGGGTACAAAATTAGAAACACACAATTGGTTCACATTTAAATCACATTCTATCGTAACAACCCAAGGAGCAATAACTGACATTTTAACACCAATGCAGCTTTACTTTTTGTGTTATTTCTCTAATGCTTCAGAGAATCTTTTGAGTGGGGAAAGAAAGGTACTGTTGACTTCATTTTTATTCCCACTGTAGCCATAAAAAGTCCGGATTAAAACAGTCACCTTTAAATATGTGTTCGAGGAGGGCTAAGAAATAGAAGATTATTCTTGTAACTAGTTGTCAGCATGATAACTGTCCATCATTTTATTTCTTATAGCAATGATACTTGAATAAAGGTTGCACTGGAATGAAAAGTTAGAAAAGTGGTTTTGTTCAGTTATTGGTGCCAAATTCCTTTGGATGTTGACTACATATGTAATTATTAGTGGTAAGTTTAACTTGTGGCTGTATATGAGTGATTGCCTTTTTAAAAAAATATATAACATCGAGCCATGAAGGCTCATTTCAAATTTTTTTCAAGTTTAATGTGCACTGTACCATTGAATTATTGCTGTGCATTCCATTTCTGAGTGTGTATTCTGACAAGGAAATGATCCAATGACTTTGCTTTCATGTTTGTTGGCATCTTCATGTGTCAATCAAGTCCAGAAAGTTTGACACGTTTTGGCTCTTTCTTCTTTTCTTCTTTCAAAAATTTTCATTATATTTCTCTCTCTCTCTCTCTCTCTCTCTCTCTCTCTCTCTCTCTCTCTCTCTCTCTGTGTGTGTGTGTGTGTGTGTGTGTGTGTCTGTGTGTGTGTGTGTGCGCGTCAGAGCATGCATGTGGAAGTCACAGGGCCTGCAGGAGCTCATTCTCAGTCTCTCCCTCTACCTTGTGAATACCAACTGGGGCCTGAATGCAGATCACTGGGCTTTGCAGCAACACCATTACCTACTGACCCATCTTGCAGGCTCCGGCACCTTTCACAGTGAGCTGTCAGAACGATTGGGACACACCGCCCTTGACTTTGTGGGTGTGACTGAGACTGTTGCTTCTCTTACTGCTTCAGTGTGCCTCTCCACCAGTGCCACCCCCTGCAGGTGTACATACAGGAAATCAGACAAATGGGCTATTAACCTGATCTTGCTGTATTTCCTTAGGGACTGAGGAGGGCTCATAGGGAAAAGGGAATGCTCAAAATCACTTCTTTTTTTTTTTTTTTTAAAGATTTATTTATTTATTTATTTTATGTATTCACCATTCCTCTCTTCAGACACACCAGAAGAGGGCATCAGAGCCCATTAAAGATGGTTGTGAGCCACCATGTGGTTGCTGGGACTTGAATTCAGGACCTCTGGAAGAACAGTCAGTGCTCTTAACCGCTGAGCCATCTCTCCAGCCCTCAAAATCACTTCTTATTTTCATTTTGAAGATATTAGCTACTTTCACAGATAGAGCTTCTAACCCCCTCAACACAGAGTTGCAACTTTGCTGTGCTCCAGATACACTCAACCCTTGCTGCACCCATAGCCATGTCCATTGTTCACTGCATTAAGTTGCATTTCCTAGTTTTCTGATGTGCTATTCTACTCATGCAGTCATTTGTTTAGCGTTGGTTAAGTCCTTTACTAGGTCTTGGGAATTGACAAATAAGTAGAAAATATAATTTGAGTGATTGTAGAGTAGAGTTTAAAATCTATATGGCAATACCAAGAAGAAAGTGCCTAACATACTCTGGCTGAGGAGGGACTTTGCAGTAAAGGAGGTGAGGGAATGCTTGCTCTGGCGATGAGAGTCCTAAAGCTAGGGAAGTGACCAGAAACAGAGACTCTCCATTTATCTCTCCTCATATATTTTATTCTTCATCCTCACTGGAGTCTGACCTTAATAGCTAGGCAGGTATATTATAGCAAATGGCTATACTGTGGCTCCTTCTGGTCCTCAGTATTGGTGTATATGTCAATTTTGTATTATAAAATTTCAGGAAGAAAGACATATATGATTTTCCCATCTGAGGTCAGGTGTCTCCCCTTGTGTCAGTTCATAGAGCCAGTCATTTCTCACTGTTCACCCTGCAGGGGTTGGGAAGGCAGACTCTCTGAGAAGCAAAATCATCAGGATCTAAAAGGACAGGTCATGCTGGTAGGAAAAACATTTTAAAACCGTGTTTGTGTGTGTGTTACTGTGGAGAGGTGGCCCACACGTGTGAACAGTAGCCATTCCTTTCCTGTATCTGCCTCTTTTATCACATTCCCATTGTCTTTTCCAAGATAGTCTTTTAGTCTAGGGTGAACTGGTCATTGTACTCTGGGATTATTAAAGAGGAAAAAATGAATGCTGCTTTTTTTTTCCCGCACTTGTTAATGCTGGCTAAGTTATTTAGATGGCTGGAACATTCCTGGGAAAACTCAAAGGGCCTTTTGTCCTTTGGCAAAAAAAAAAAAAATTACAGATCATTAAAAGTTCATAAGAGGTTCCTTCCAGTCTGACCTGGTGCCTTAAGCAGACCTTGGGCACAATCTCCACACCCAGTCCCACAATACCCAGAGGAAATTCAACTCCCAGGCACTCTAACTGGCCTAGGACCATAGGTGGCCACAGCATCTGCCCCAACACCTGGAGTAACTAGGACCAGCAGGATCCAGGGGCACAGGAACCCCTACCCGGCCAGTAGCACGGGTTTCTCCATTCTGAGCCGGTACCTTAAGCAGACCTTGGGTGCTAGCTCTGCACCCAGTCCCACAACACCTAGAAGCACCTAAAGAAATGTTCAGCATCCTTAGTCATCAGGGAAATGCAAGTCAAAACGACCCTGAGATTCCACCTCACACCAGTCAGAATGGTTAAGATCAAAAACTCAGGTGACAGCAGATGCTTGCAAGGATGTGGAGAAAGAGGAATACTCCTCCATTGTTGGTGGGATTGCAAGCTGATACAACCACTCTGGAAATCAGTCTGGCAGTTCCTCAGAAAATTGGACCCAGTGATACCACTCCTGGGCATATACCCAGAAGATGCTTCAACATGTAATAAGGACACATGCTTTACTGTGTTCATAGTAACCATATTTATAGTAGCCAGAAGCTGGAAATAACCCAGATTTCCCTCAACAGATGAATTAATACAGCAAACATCATACATTTACACAATGGAGTACTACTCAGCTATTAAAAACAATGACTTTATGAAATTTGCAGGCAAATGGATGAATCTAGAAAATAGCATCCTAAATGAGGTAACATCAGTCACAAAAGAACATACATGGAATGTACTCACTGATAAGTGGATATTAGGCAAAGAGCTTGGAATGCCCACAATACTACTCACAGACCACATGAAGCTCAAGAGGAAAGAAGACCAAAGAGTGCATGCTTCAGTTCTACTTAAAAGGGTGAACAAAATAATCAAGGAAAGTAGAGGGTGGGAGGTTCTTGGGAGGGAGAGAAGAGGGGGAGGGGGAAAAGAGGGGAAGAATCAGGTATGGGAGGAGATAGAGGAGATGTACAGAGGGTCATGAAATTGAACAAGAGGTGTGTAGCAATGGGGGATGGGGAACTGGGGGTAGCAACCAGAAAGTCCCAGATGCCAGGAAAGCAAGAGCCTCCCAGCACCCCATGGTGATGACATTAGCTGAAATACCCCACAAAGGGGAGGGAGAACCTGTTGAGACCATATACAGAAGTTCAGGGATGGGGTCCCCCACTGATCTCCAAAATTTTAACCCAGAATTTCTCCTGTCTAAAGGAAACACAAAGACAAAGAGTGCAGCAGAGACTGAAGGAAAGGATATCCAGAGACTGCCCCACCTGGGGATCCATCACACATGCAGACACCAAACGAGACTCTATTGTGGATGCCAAGAAGTACTTGTTGACAGGAGCCTGATACAGCTGTCTCCTAACAGGCCCGGCCAGATCCTCACCAATACAGATGTGGATGCTCTCAGTCAACCACGGACTGAACACAATAACTCCAATGGAAGAGTTAGGAGAAGGAATGAAGGAGCTGAAGTGGCCTTATCTGTCATCAATGGGAGGGGAGTCCCTTGTTCCTGTCAAGGCTTGATGCCCCGGTGTAGGGGAATGCTAGGATGGTGAGACAGGAGTAGGTGAGTGGGTGGTGGAGCACCCTCATAAAAGCAGGGTAAGGAGGGATGGGATGGGGGTTTGCAGAGGGGAAACCAGGAAAGGGGATAACATCTGTAATTCAAATAAAATAAAATGTACAATTTTTAAAAAAACTGTTTTTTGACATAAAAGCGATAGATTCAAATTCTTATTTTTTTCCCTTTAATGAGTCCTCTAGGTTAGAAGCACCACCTATATGCTCTCTAGCTTCCCTGATTTCTGAATTAATAAACTCATCCCAGTCCCTTAATTTCATATTAGGCTGTATCTGACCAGATATTTTTTTCAGTGCTGGGGATTGACTTTAGGGTGCCACAATTGCTGTCATTGAGCTGCAGCCCTAGACAATTTAAACAAGAATTAGTACATGGATCTAGATATCTATGAGTGATGGAAAACTTTTTGTTTTCCAGTCTGTGCTTCTCTTTCAGAGATAGTCTGGAGTTCCCATGACTTTTTCAAATAGATAGAGTCTTTTTCATGACTGTAACTACTGAAGAGACAATCACCTTGTAAAGAAAATGGTTTAATTTGAACTTAGAGGTTTGGAGGTTTTAGTCTATGGCTGGTTAGGTCCATTGCTTTGGGCTTTCATGGCAGAAATGTGTAATAGTGTGAAACCACCCATCTTATGGCCAGGAAGCAAAAGGAGAGGATAGGCTTCTGTCTTTGAAATGCATGCCCCATTCACTAAATGAGGATCCCTAGGGGTCATTCTGAGACGGCTCAGAGGTTAAGAGCACTTGTTCTTAAGGATGACTTGGATTCAATATCCAGCACCCATATGGTGGCTCAAAACTTTCCATAACTCCTTTTCCAGAGCTATGCAAAACTACAAAGCCAGGAACAATGATAGGTTCCACAACACAAAGCCTAAAGTTTGTCACTGACATTTCACACAGCTTCCCATTGGAGGCAGATGACCTGACAAAAGTCTTTCCTGAGGTAAAGCGGAAGAAGTGGTGTCAACAAATCTTTTTGAAATTTCAGGAAGTAAAGAGAAATAAATGAATGTAGGTTTTCTTTGTGCATAGTAGCTGAATTTGAAGCATGTCCTTGGTCTGAATTTCTGCCTGAATGATTGCCTCGGTGCTCTAGTTTATTAAAATTATAGAACGACAGTATCATTATTAAAGTTGAATTTTATAGGACAGGAAGTAGTAAGGTGACAGAAAAAGACTGCTATGATAGAGTTGGAAATTCTCAGCTGAGCAGAGTTTTCATGACCTTACTGTCCAAGTTTAAGACTTGGAGTGACTATTCACACACACACACACACACATGCACGCATGCACGCACACAAATTTATATAAATATATACAAATACTTAACATATTAAATGGTCATTATGCTCCCATATTATTCTTATACATGCATTTCAATTTTAATTCATTTGGCCTTCTGAGACAGAGTCTCTCAATGTAATTCTGACTATCTTGGAACTCACTACGTAGATCAAACTCAACAGGAATCCACCTTTCTCTGCCTCCTAAGTGCTGGGATTAAAGATGTGTATCACTATACTCTACTTACATAATATATTTATTTTAACCAGCAAAGGCTACCTGGGCAAAACTGATCAAAAGTGAATGTTGAATGTGTACTGGTTTCCTTGTGAGACAGCAAGATGGCTCAATGAAGACTTCTATTTCTTTACCCTAATGTTAGCTGTCCCTTCTCATGTGCAAACGCCAGCTTAAAAGAATTCTTAGTTTCTTGTGAGCCCCTTTATCTCCACTGTGTGGGACTGTTGCAAAACAGACAAAGAAACTGGTGCTCATAGATCAATTTTTTGGAATAGAATTTTGGAAAACTGAAAAGCCTGTATCATATATAATGTTCTCAGATGTTACATTTACAAGTTGCAAAACCAATTGTAAGCCAACAACAAAGCAGTCACTAGAAGAGAACTGACAGAGATAGTCCCTTCAGGTTACGACAGAAGAAGGCGTTTTGTTACATCAGGCAGAAAACTTTCATTAACTGGGACTAAATGTAAGGAATATGAAATAAGGTGAATACAAGTAAAAACTTTACTGTTGTGGGATTCATAAAAAATGCCAAATGCAGAAATATACTGGACATATTTTCCTGTAAGTGTTTTATTATTGCCATTATTTTCAGTAACATCATGAACACACCACTGGGAGAGACCATACAGTATAAATTGGGTATGTTTGGATAGTTCTGGCTTATACATGTTCTTGAGATCCAGTCCATGACATTTCCTTTTTAATTTCACATGTTCTCTGGCTTGGCCTATCCAATATATGATCAATCTGTGCATGCCTGGGATTAGCCAGCTATTCCAAGAGAAAGTGTGATCCTTGTTCTTGATAATACTTATCATTCTTCATTTTGGTTTCCTTGTGGTGCATTCTGGGCAAACTCTACCACTGAGCTACATCACCAGCCCTTTATCTTTCTCCTTTGTGAAGCATTCCCCTTCTGTGGCATTGTGAATGGACAGGGGTCAGGAAGTAGAGGCAAGCAGTGCTAAGGTATATGCAAGACTCGATACATAATTATGCTGGTTGAATTAGATATTTAAGCATCCCAAGAGTCCCTTGAATTAGATAAATGCAGATGTTGCTTTACTTGAGGGGCTTGTGTGGCAAGACCTCATGCCTGAAACCATAGATTATATGGGAGAGGAGTTGGGGGAAAAAGGGTAGTAGAAAAATCAAAATACATTGTATGAAATCTCAAAGAACTAATAGAATAATGTTTTTAAAAGTTTTAGACACAAAAATGTTTAAGTAGTATTTTAGGGAATAACAAAGATTTGTTGGACTTTTTTAAAAATTGAAAATAGATTATTTTCACACAGTATATTCTGGTTGTGGTTCCTCCTCCTCCAACTACTTCCAGGTCCTCTCCATCTCTCCACCTACCAAAATTCACAATTTTTTGTTCTCTCTCATTAGAAAACAAATAGCCATCTGGAAGAAAAAAAGAAAAGAAGACAAAATGAAAACAAAGAATTCTGAATGGGACAAAACCACAAACAAACAAAAAACGAAGAGCCAAATAAAAAGGACGAGAAACACAAGTAGGTCCAGAAACACACACACACTGGCATTCAGGGAAATCCACAAAAACGCAAAATTAGAATTCATAATAAATAAGCAGGAGACCTGTATGATAAGAAAAAGAAAGGAAGGGAGAGAGAGAGAGAGAGAGAGAGAGAGAGAGAGAGAGAGAGAGAGAGAG